>NW_028122528.1:0-93200 GCF_965194805.1 Balaenoptera borealis | reverse complement strand
AGGAGGAGTGCGGCTACTGTTGGGGATGAAGAGGCCTTCCGGGGAAGGGGCAGGGCTTTTCCCAAGCGAGTGGGGTACCACCTCCTTTCACCCAGTTTTGGTCCTTCATGTCCAGTCATGGCCACCGGTAGGTGTGTCACTTAATATGCTGATATAGTCAATTCAACCTGTGAGGAGACTCAGGGTCTGTTGGAGGTCACATTCGTTGCCATCTTGGCCCCAGCTGGTTCCATCTGTTTGTTTGTAGTTTCCTTTCTTATCTCTGGAGCCCTTAACTTAAATACTTAGGTGAACTCCTGCTGAAGTTGGGGAGTGGAGGACAGCCCTGTGAAAGGTGGGTCCACGGGTTCTGAGCAGGGCCTGGAGCAGCTCTGACAACAAGAGGAGGAGGCTGAGACGGGCGGTCATTCTGACGCCCGCACTGGGGCCTGTGGTCGGCATGTGGAGGTGGTCAGCTGGGGCACGTGTCAGGGAATGTTCTCGGTGTTTACACAGAAGATGTGAGCGTGGGCCCAGATGCAGAGCTGCCTGCAGACGCTGCTACAGAAACCCCTGATTCTTTCCTGAGAAAACTGGTGGGGGGCATTCAGGCAACAGGACAAACTGCTTGCTCTGGACGTTCTTGTGGGGAAGTGGGGACTTAGCAACAGGGGCTCAGCCCGCATAACCCCAGAAGCCCTCCCAGGACAGCCCCAGAACCGCTTCTGGAATGGCAAGGAGAAGTGGGTCTTCCACCTACTAGACGTGGAGGAGAGGGCTGGGGTCTGCAGGGCCGCCCTCACCTTCAGGGACTGGCTGGGAGGCTCACAGGACCCAGCACATGCTTGTGGCTTGTGTGCTCACAGCTGAGATGGGTCACAGCACGCAGTAGGGATGCACGGGAGGGAGGGCCCCTGCTCCGGTCACCTCATGACCCTTCATGCCCACTCCTTCCCTCGAGGGTCTCTAGGGTGTCTCTTCCCCCAGCGACGAAGGCCAGAACCATGACAGTTACCCGCACCCCCATCCCCCCAGGGAAGCTCACTAGAGGCTTGGAACCCGGCTCGGGGCTGGTCACGTGGTGTTGTCTGCCCTCACCCTCCAAAATGCCAGTGCCCAGAAGGGGAGCCAGGGCTCAGCATGAACCAAATGGTTTGTGCAAACAGCACGGGCGCAGGGGGCTGCCCCTAACGGGAGGCGGGAGGGTTTAGATCAGGGCAGGGAGCTGCTCACCAGCTGCATTAGCTTCCCGGGGCAGCTGTGACAAATGACCACAAACGGAGGCTCAGAGCAACAGAAACCTGTCCTCTCTCAGTCCTGGAGGCCAGACGTCTGAGGTCAAGGTGTCCCAGGGCCGTGCTCCCTCCGGAGGCTCCAGGGGAGGGTCCTGCCTGCCTCTTCCAGCTTCTGGAGGCTCCAGACATCCCTGGGCTTGTGGCCGCATCCATCCCATCTCTACCTCCGTCTTCACATGGTGTCTCCTGTGTGTCTGTGTCTCTCCGCTTGTCCCTTAGAAGGACACTGTCCCTGATTTAGGGCCACCCTGATCCAGGATGACCTCATCTTCAGATCCGTAACTAATTTATACCTGAAAAGACCTTACTTCCAAATGAGGTTCCATTCTCAGATTCTGGGGGGCATGACGTGGACATAACTTCTGGGGGGCCCCCATTCAACCCACTATAGCACCCAGTTCCCAGATGCCAGCCGACCTTCCTCAGGACAGCATCAGGCTGGTGATGTTCTGTCTTTCTGCACGGAGTTACCTCTTGTTTCTGGTGGTAACAGTGAGGTTGGATGGGGGGCGCTGCGGCTGACCTCCCGGTCATTCCAGGGACCACGCTGACGTGTCCTTCCCGGAAGGGTGCGAGCATGGCCAGGGCTCCCTGTGAACACTCCACACTGACCGCTCGGTGGTCAGACACCTGCATGGGCTGGACCAGTCCCCGGACCTCTGCACCTTCTACCACATCCACAGCCTGGTGGACTCTGTGCGGGCCTGTGACCAGGAGGTGGGGACCGGCAGGATGGGTGGGAGCCCTCCTGCCTGCCCCGTGGCCTCCAGCCCACCACAGACCCTCCGGTCCTGCCATGGACACCCCCATCGCATTAACCCCCAAGAGGGCTTCTGGGAGGGGTGAGAATTCGACCATGAAGAAGACAGGGCAGGCCCTAACTGCAGCAGGTGAAGGCAAGGACTGGGGTTGCTTGGCTATTTGTCCCCCCAAAAACCCAGGATGTGGGCTCTGACTTCAGGGGTCCACCTCTACCTGGGCTCACCTGGGGGATCGCTGCAGGGAGAGCGTGTCCTTGGGTGATTTTCCAACTCTCCCCACATCAGCCTCACCCTCTGGGCCCCCCTGGCCCCATTAATA
Organism: Balaenoptera borealis; assembly: GCF_965194805.1. Lineage (NCBI taxonomy): Eukaryota > Metazoa > Chordata > Mammalia > Artiodactyla > Balaenopteridae > Balaenoptera > Balaenoptera borealis. The sequence goes on along the minus strand of NW_028122528.1, from coordinate 90,846 downwards.
GTCTTTAAATAGTGTCTCACCCAACAGGCCTGCGTGGGAGATTTAATATTGTGTGGGAGTCCAGCGCCCAGCGCCCATGTGTCCTGGGTGTCTCGGGAGGGGAGGAGCCTCGCTCTCACGTTCCTGCCCCAGTGCACCTGGGGTCGTGGGCAGCAGACCCAGGCTTTGTTCCGGCAGAAGCTCCCTTTCTGTGAACAAGTCTTCCCCCACTCCCATTATCCTCCCTGGAGGCTCAGGAGGCCACAGCATCGGGGCACCTCCAGCACCAGGACCCCACCTTAGGGAATTTCTCAAGAGCAGAGACCAGGCCTGGGGGCGGAGGGGAGGAGGGAGCCGGCCTCTTCAGGATCCCCGGGGCTAGGATGCCTCCTACCCAGGAGGGCCTTGGACTCAGTTAAACTTCCACCCGAGGTCTCCTACCCTCCCCTGGTAGAGGGGCCCTTCAGATTCCAGGGCCCCAAGATCCTCCCCACAGACTTCTGACCCCAGCTGCAGAATCGGGGACCCAGAGACCCCCTCCCCGGCTTCTTTTTTCTTGGAGGCTCCCAGAATTCCCTGAGGATGTTATACTCAGGGTTTATTATGCTGAAGGATGCAAGTTAAAATCAGCAAGGATGGGGGGATGAGCAGGGTCCAGCTTCCTTGGCTGTGGCAGCCCAGGGAAGCCCACCTGAGTCCTGAAGTGCAGGGTTTATTGGGGTCTGTCACATCAATGTGGGGACCACTATGTGCCTGACCTTGTCCTCCAGCCCCCAGGGGCGACTCAGGAAGCCCCACCGTGTATCACGCCGTCAGCACAGACCAGCCTGGAGCGAGGCCCACGGAGCACGGACACTCCCGTCAGACTCAAGGTGACCTCCTAGAGCCAGGACAGAGGCCCGGCCTCTCTGTGGGTAGGTGAACCCACACCACACAGGCCCTGGTACAGTGTCCTTTCCGTGTGGTCAGCATGGGTGCACGCGGCTCAGCAACTGTCTGTGTGTCTCAGCCTGTAACCACAGACCACACTGTCCTGCTCTGCTCCCAAGAGCGAGGCCAATGGAGAGACAATGTGGGTGGGAACAAAGCCGGGTCATGGTCAGGCTGGGTGAGAAAGGGTCCGAGGAGCGAGAACCCGGCTGCCCTTGCCTGGTGAGCCGAGAGCTGACGGCCGCCCTGTGGGCAGCCCCTCTCCCCACATCCCGAGGTAAGGCTGCCTTTCCTGCCCCCTGGGGCAGGGTCATGCCTGTGTATACAGCAGGACGCACAGCAGTGCACGCAGCAGGCCTGATGCCTGCCCTTGGCATGTAGTCGGGGGCTTGGTGAGGGTGGAACATCCCGACAGGACGTGGGCCGACCCCGGTGAGGATGTAGGGGTGAAGTGTTTGGGAGCCTCTGGAGGGAACCCTCACCTGTCTTCACAGGTGGATTGAGGACACAGACCAAGGGTGGGCAGGCGGGGAGCCCAGTCCTGGGTCATCCCTGAGGCTGGAGGAGGGGTGTGGAGCGGGGGGTGATGGCGGTGGGGAGGAGGGACTGATCACAGGACAGTGAGGAGACAGAGGATCCGAGGCAGCGGGGAAGGTGAAGACTGTGCCTGATGGGAGGACGAAGAGACCAGCAGGCGGCGCTGTAGGCGCGGGTAGCAGGCCTGCTCCCTGCAGGGCGGCGCCTAGCCCCGCACCGCTGGAAACCACGGGATGTCCAGACAGAACCCCAGAGGATGGGGGGCCATATGGGCAGGAAGAGTTTGGAAAAGTCACCTTATCTCCACATGTCCTGGGGGAGGGTTCCCTGCTCCAGCCTCTTTCCTTAGAGTTTCCCCACCTGGGGAAGTCAGCACACTCAATAGCTGGTCGTTCAAGGCTTGGAATTTGTCGGGAGGATGAAAGGGAAAAGGGGGGAAGGAATGAGAAATAAGCTCTACATATTTGGACAGCACATGACACTCTAATTTCCAATCAGGAAGAGGAATTTCCCAAAGGCTCAGGCTGCCCCTGTAACCAGAATGGGGCTTGAAGCAATCCTGCCACTTTGTGGCCGGTTCCAGAAAGAAGTTGAAGACACTTGCTCAGGGGCACTGCAATCCACAACACCTGCAAACTTGTAAGTGACAACTATCGTCGAAAAATGTCTTGGGGTAAGTAACTGAAAAGAACTTGAAAACAAGGCAGAATTGCAGGAACCGGATTGCAAGAGGTAGATTGGACTTGCCGTTAAAGCACATGAAAGCTGCTCAATATTGCCTGTGATTCAGTTGGCCAAAAAGGGTGTACAGGTTGAAACCCATACGACCTTTGTGGCCAAGCAAATATGCAGGAAACACAAATCAACACGACAAAGATGTAGCACTTTGCCCCAGTCAGAATGGCCAACCTCACAAAGTGTAAAAACAACAAATGGAGGAGAGGATGTGGAGAAAATGGAACCCTGCTACGCTGATGGTGGGAATGTCAATTGCTAACAGCCACGCTGGAGAAGGGTATGATGTTTCCTAAAAATTCTAAAAAATAGAGCTACAGGGACTTCCTGGTGGTGCAGACGTTAAGTATCCAACTGCCAAGGCAGAGGACACGGGGTTGAGCCCTAGTCCAGAAAGATAACACATGCCACGGAGCAACTAAGCCAATGCATGACAACTACTGAGCCTGTGCTCTAGAGCCCGTGAGCCACAACTACTGAAGCCTGGTGCCTAAAGCCAGTGCTCTGCAAGAAGAGAAGCCACGGCAATGAGAAGCCCACGCACTTCAACGAAGAGTAGCCCCAACTTCCTGCAACTAGAGAAACCACACATGAAATAACGAAGATCCAACACAGGAAAAATTACTTACTTACTTAATTAAAAAACAATAGAGTTACAGAGCATACGGCACTACCACTCCTGGGGATATATTTCGAGATAACCATAAATCGATAGGACACGGGAACTTTAACTATTACTGCAGCACTTTTGCAGGATCCTCGACTTGGAAACAATATAAATGTCCTTGGAAAGAAAAAATGGATAAAGACAATATGGTACTTATTTACAATGGAATAGTACTCAGCCATGAAACCAATGAAATAAGGCCAGTTGCAGCAACTCGAGTGGACTTAGATAAGATCATTCTAAGTGACAAAAGTCAGACACAAAAACACACATGGCACAAGATACTATTTATAGGTGGAATATAAAAATGGTTACACATGAACTAAATTACAAAACAGAAACAGGGTCACACATTTACAAAACACACTTATGGCTGATAAAGTGGAAAGGTGGGGTGGGGTGAGATTTAAACCAGAGGGTTGAAATTAACACAGATACCGTTCCAAAGACCAAATAGGTAATCGACAAAATCTACTCTATAGCTCAAGAAGTGGACTCAGCACATTCTAGTCACCAGAAAAGAATATATACGACGTGTAAGAATGTTAAAAGAATTTACGAATGTCTCTCTGAAAGTGAAACAAGTGGATGTGCAGGAGCAAGAAAGACAGCATTGAAAATCACCTTTACCAAAAGATAAAAATAAATTTTAAAAAAGACAAAAAAAAGACACTGAAAGAAAATGTTACAAAATTCGTTCAAGCGATGTGATGCAACCTGGATTGACCATATCTAGACCCACAGCTGGATGAGATATAAGGGTGGACACTATTGGGGCTGAGAGGTTTGGTGAGGCTGGGGGAGCAAACGCAGAGCCTTTAAAGTAATACTGCCTGTTACCCATCCCATGGGTCCCAAATCTCCAGGTTCAAGGGCATCTTCCTACCTCGAAAACATGCATGAGAAACCCAGAAGGTGGTACACCGTGTGATCGGGAAAGGTTTCTAAAACGCACCTCATTTCTCATCTCCTTGTGCTCGGGTTCGCCATTCAAGCTACTTTACTAGCAATCTCCCTCCTTGGAGAATCGGCACGTTTAACCTCCTGTTCCGTACATGTTGCAATTTGTCCTGAGGATTAACGGGAAGAGGGGCAACCAATGAGAGACTAGATCTAGGTCGTGGGACAGGCACATGTCACTCTATTTTCCCATGATGAAGGAGAATTAACCACAGGCTCAGCCTGCCGCCCGGAAGCAGAATAGGGCCTGAGGAAAACCCTCGCTTTTGCGGCCATCTCCCAAAAGAGCGAGTTGAAAAATGGAGCTCAGGGGCACTGCAATTCACGAACCTGCACAGTTTTAAATGATAACTCTCGTCCACAAATATATTGAGGGAAGGCAACGAAGAGGATTTGAAAGCAAGGCAGAATTACAGGAAACAGATTTCAGGAGGTCGATTCGAATCGCCTTTAAGGCACATGAAAAGCGGCAAAACGTCGACAATGATGCCCTTGGCCAAAAAGGGCGTGTGCGTTTTTCCTGAATATATTCAGGAAAAAACGCACACGCCCTTTTTGATCAACCAAGCAACCTGGAAAGGGAAATCAGCGCTACAAAGAAGTCTCACTACCCATCGGTCAAAAGGGCCATGCTGAAAAAAGTGTAAAAACCAGAAATGCAAGACAGGCCATGCAGAAACGGGAGCCTTGCTACGCTGATGGGCGGGATGTAAATTGCCAACAGCCACTCTGGAGAAGTGTACGGTGTGTCCTGAAACATCGAAAAAACACAGCTTAGAGCGCATAGGGCACTTCCACTCATGGGCGTATAAATTGGGAAAATTAAAAATCAGCAAGACACAGGCACCCCAAAGTTTAGGGCTGCTCTGTTGACAAGAACCTCCACTTCATGACACCTTATATATCCCAGGAAAGAGAAAAATGGATAAAGAAGTGGTGGTCCTTATGTACAATGGAATATCACTCAGCCATGAAATCAATGTCATAAGGCTAGTAGCAGCATGATGAGTGGCTTTAGCTACGACGATTCTAAGTGAAATAAGTCACACAGAAAAAGACACTTATCATAAGCTATCACTTATAGAGGGAATGTAAAAACCGCTACACTTGAACTGAATTACAAAACAGAACAGAGTCACAAGTTTACAAAACACACTATGGCTGCTTAACGGGAAAGGTGACGTGGGGTGATGCATAAAACAAGGGTTTCAAATGAGCTCAGATACCGTTCCATAAACCCAATATGTAATAGAAAGACCTACTCCTTGCTCAGTGAACTGGACTCCACACCCCCTATTCACCGCACAAGAATATATCTGACTAGTAAGAATCTTAAAACCTATGTATTGATATCTCTCTGGAAGTGAGTCAAGTGGGTGTCAAGCGGCAGAAATACAGCCGTGAAAAGCAGCTAAACCCCATTATAAAAATAAATTACTTTTAAAAACCCGTGAAACAAAGACACTGAAAGAGAGAGAAATTCTTACAAAATTCGTTCAGGGGCTGTGATGCAACCTGGATTGACCATATCTAGACCCACAGCTGGATGAGACATAAGGGTGGACACTCTCGGGGCTGAGAGGTTTGGTGAGGTTGGGGGAGCAAACGCAGAGCCTTAAAAGTAATACTGCCTGTTACCCATCCCATGGGTCCCAAATCTCCAGGTTCAAGGGCATCTTCCTACCTCGAAAACATGCATGAGAAACCCAGAAGGTGGTACACCGTGTGATCGGGAAAGGTTTCTAAAACGCACCTCATTTCTCATCTCCTTGTGCTCGGGTTCGCCATTCCAGCCGCTTTACTAGCAATCTCCCTCCTTGGAGAATCAGCACCTTTAACCTCCCGTTCCGTACAGCTTGCAATTTGTCCTGAGGATGAACGGGAAGAGGGGGAGCCAATGAGAGACTAGCTCTAGGTGTTGGGACAGGCACAGGTCACTCTATTTTCCCATCAGGAAGAAGAATTAACCACAGGCTCAGCCTGCCGCCCGGAAGCAGAAGAGGGCCTGAGGCAATCCTGCGCTTTTGCGGCCAGCTCCCAAAAAAGCGAGTTGAAAAATGGAGCTCAGGGGCACTGCAATTCACAAACCTGCAGAGTTATAAATGATAACTCTCGTCCACAAATATATTGAGGGAAGGCAACGAAGAGGATCTGAAAGCAAGGCAGAATTGCAGGAAACAGATTTCAGGAGGTCGATTCGAATCGCCTTTAAAGCACATGAAAAGCGGCAAAACGTCGACAATGATGCCCTTGACCAAAAAGGGCGTATGCGTTTTTTCCTGAATACATTCAGGAAAAAACGCATACGCCCTTTTTGGCCAACCAAGTAACCTGGAAAGGCAAATCAGCGCTACAAAGAAGTCTCGCTTACCATCGGTCAAAAGGGCCATGCGGAAAAAAGTGTCAAAACCAGAAATGCAGGACAGGCCATGGAGAAATGGGAGCCTTGCTACGCTGATGGGCGGGATGTAAATTGCCAACAGCCACTCTGGAGAAGTGTACGGTGTGTCCTGAAACATCGAAAAAACACAGCTTAGAGCGCATAGGGCACTTCCACTCATGGGCATATAAATTGGGAAAACTAAAAATCAGCAAGACACAGGCACCCCAAAGTTGAGGGCTGCTCTGTTGACAAGAACCTCCACTTCATGACACCTCAAATATCCCAGGAAAGAGAAAAATGGATAAAGAAGTGGTGGTCCTTATGTACAATGGAATATCACTCAGCCATGAAATCAATGTCATAAGGCTAGTAGCAGCATGATGAGTGGCTTTAGCTACGACGATTCGAAGTGAAATAAGTCACACAGAAAAAGACACTTAACATAAGCTATCACTTATAGAGGGAATGTAAAAACCGCTACACTTGAACTGAATTACAAAACAGAACAGAGTCACACGTTTAGAAAACACACTATGGCTGCTTAACGGGAAAGGTGGGGTGGGGTGATGCATAAAACAAGGGTTTCAAATGAGCTCAGACACCGTTCCATAAACCCAATATGTAATAGAAAGACCTACTCCTTGCTCAGTGAACTGGACTCCACACCCCCTATTCACCGCACAAGAATATATCTGACTAGTAAGAATCTTAAAACCTATGTATTGATATCTCTCTGGAAGTGAGTCAAGTGGGTGTAAAGCGGCAGAAATACAGCCGTGAAAAGCAGCTAAACCCCATTATAAAAATAAATTACTTTTAAAAACCCGTGAAACAAAGACACTGAAAGAGAGAGAAATTCTTACAAAATTCGTTCAGGGGCTGTTATGCAACCTGGATTGACCATATCTAGACCCACAGCTGGATGAGACATAAGGGTGGACACTCTCGGGGCTGAGAGGTTTGGTGAGGTTGGGGGAGCAAACGCAGAGCCTTTAAAGTAATACTGCCTGTTACCCATCCCATGGGTGCCAAATCTCCAGGTTCAAGGGCATCTTCCTACCTCGAAAACATGCATGAGAAACCCAGAAGGTGGTACACCGTGTGATCGGGAAAGGTTTCCAAAACGCACCTCATTTCTCATCTCCTTGTGCTCGGGTTCGCCATTCCAGCCGCTTTACTAGCAATCTCCCTCCTTGGAGAATCAGCACCTTTAACCTCCCGTTCCGTACAGCTTGCAATTTGTCCTGAGGATGAACGGGAAGAGGGGGAGCCAATGAGAGACTAGCTCTAGGTGTTGGGACAGGCACAGGTCACTCTATTTTCCCATCAGGAAGAAGAATTAACCACAGGCTCAGCCTGCCGCCCGGAAGCAGAAGAGGGCCTGAGGCAATCCTGCGCTTTTGCGGCCAGCTCCCAAAAAAGCGAGTTGAAAAATGGAGCTCAGGGGCACTGCAATTCACAAACCTGCAGAGTTATAAATGATAACTCACGTCCACAAATATATTGAGGGAAGGCAACGAAGAGGATCTGAAAGCAAGGCAGAATTGCAGGAAACAGATTTCAGGAGGTGGATTCGAATCGCCTTTAAAGCACATGAAAAGCGGCAAAACGTCGACAATGATGCCCTTGGCCAAAAAGGGCGTATGCGTTTTTTCCTGAATATATTCAGGAAAAAACGCATACGCCCTTTTTGGCCAACCAAGCAACCTGGAAAGGCAAATCAGCGCTACAAAGAAGTCTCGCTTCCCATCGGTCAAAAGGGCCATGCGGAAAAAAGTGTCAAAACCAGAAATGCAGGACAGGCCATGGAGAAATGGGAGCCTTGCTACGCTGATGGGCGGGATGTAAATTGCCAACAGCCACTCTGGAGAAGTGTACGGTGTGTCCTGAAACATCGAAAAAACACAGCTTAGAGCGCATAGGGCACTTCCACTCATGGGCATATAAATTGGGAAAACTAAAAATCAGCAAGACACAGGCACCCCAAAGTTTAGGGCTGCTCTGTTGACAAGACCCTCCACTTCATGACACCTCAAATATCCCAGGAAAGAGAAAAACGGATAAAGAAGTGGTGGTCCTTATGTACAATGGAATATCACTCAGCCATGAAATCAATGTCATAAGGCTAGTAGCAGCATGATGAGTGGCTTTAGCTACGACGATTCTAAGTGAAATAAGTCACACAGAAAAAGACACTTATCATAAGCTATCACTTATAGAGGGAATGTAAAAACCGCTACACTTGAACTGAATTACAAAACAGAACAGAGTCACAAGTTTACAAAACACACTATGGCTGCTTAACGGCAAAGGTGGGGTGGGGTGATGCATAAAACAAGGGTTTCAAATGAGCTCAGATACCGTTCCATAAACCCAATATGTCATAGAAAGACCTACTCCTTGCTCAGTGAACTGGACTCCACACCCCCTATTCACCGCACAAGAATATATCTGACTATTAAGAATCTTAAAACCTATGTATTGATATCTCTCTAGAAGTGAGTCAAGTGGGTGTAAAGCGGCATAAACACAGCCGTGAAAAGCGGTTAAACCCCATTATAAAAATAAATTCGTTTTAAAAACCCGTGAAACAAAGACAGTGAAAGAGAGAGAAATTCTTACAAAATTCGTTCAGGGGCTGTGATGCAACCTGGATTGACCATATCTAGACCCACAGCTGGATGAGACATAAGGGTGGACACTCTCGGGGCTGAGAGGTTTGGTGAGGTTGGGGGAGCAAACGCAGAGCCTTTAAAGTAATACTGCCTGTTACCCATCCCATGGGTCCCAAATCTCCAGGTTCAAGGGCATCTTCCTACCTCGAAAACATGCATGAGAAACCCAGAAGGTGGTACACCGTGTGATCGGGAAAGGTTTCTAACACGCACCTCATTTCTCATCTCCTTGTGCTCGGGTTCGCCATTCCAGCCGCTTTACTAGCAATCTCCCTCCTTGGAGAATCAGCACCTGTAACCTCCCGTTCCGTACAGCTTGCAATTTGTCCTGAGGATGAACGGGAAGAGGGGGAGCCAATGAGAGACTAGCTCTAGGTGTTAGGACAGGCACAGGTCACTCTATTTTCCCATCAGGAAGAAGAATTAACCACAGGCTCAGCCTGCCGCCCCGAAGCAGAAAAGGGCCTGAGGCAATGCTGCGCTTTTGCGGCCAGCTCCCAAAAAAGCGAGTTGAAAAATGGAGCTCAGGGGCACTGCAATTCACAAACCTGCAGAGTTATACATGATAACTCTCGTCCACAAATATATTGAGGGAAGGCAACGAAGAGGATCTGAAAGCAAGGTAGAATTGCAGGAAACAGATTTCAGGAGGTAGATTCGAATCGCCTTTAAAGCACATGAAAAGCGGCAAAACGTCGACAATGATGCCCTTGGCCAAAAAGGGCGTATGCGTTTTTTCCTGAATATATTCAGGAAAAAACGCATACGCCCTTTTTGGCCAACCAAGCAACCTGGAAAGGCAAATCAGCGCTACAAAGAAGTCTCGCTTCCCATCGGTCAAAAGGGCCATGCGGAAAAAAGTGTCAAAACCAGAAATGCAGGACAGGCCATGGAGAAATGGGAGCCTTGCTACGCTGATGGGCGGGATGTAAATTGCCAACAGCCACTCTGGAGAAGTGTACGGTGTGTCCTGAAACATCGAAAAAACACAGCTTAGAGTGCATAGGGCACTTCCACTCATGGGCGTATAAATTGAGAAAAGTAAAAATCAGCAAGACACAGGCACCCCAAAGTTTAGGGCTGCTCTGTTGACAAGAATCTCCACTTCACGACACCTCAAATATCCCAGGAAAGAGAAAAATGGATAAAGAAGTGGTGGTCCTTATGTACAATGGAATATCACTCAGCCATGAAATCAATGTCATAAGGCTAGTAGCAGCATGATGAGTGGCTTTAGCTACGACGATTCTAAGTGAAATAAGTCACACAGAAAAAGACACTTATCATAAGCTATCACTTATAGAGGGAATGTAAAAACCGCTACACTTGAACTGAATTACAAAACAGAACAGAGTCACACGTTTAGAAAACACACTATGGCTGCTTAACGGGAAAGGTGGGGTGGGGTGATGCATAAAACAAGGGTTTCAAATGAGCTCAGATACCGTTCCATAAACCCAATATGTAATAGAAAGACCTACTCCTTGCTCAGTGAACTGGACTCCACACCCCCTATTCACCGCACAAGAATATATCTGACTAGTAAGAATCTTAAAACCTATGTATTGATATCTCTCTGGAAGTGAGTCAAGTGGGTGTCAAGCGGCAGAAATACAGCCGTGAAAAGCAGCTAAACCCCATTATAAAAATAAATTACTTTTAAAAACCCGTGAAACAAAGACACTGAAAGAGAGAGAAATTCTTACAAAATTCGTTCAGGGGCTGTGATGCAACCTGGATTGACCATATCTAGACCCACAGCTGGTTGAGACATAAGGGTGGACACTCTCGGGGCTGAGAGGTTTGGTGAGGTTGGGGGAGCAAGCGCAGCGCCTTTAAAGTAATACTGCCTGTAACCCATCCCATGGGTCCCAAATCTCCAGGTTCAAGGGCATCTTCCTACCTCGAAAACATGCATGAGAAACCCAGAAGGTGGTACACCGTGTGATCGGGAAAGGTTTCCAAAACGCACCTCATTTCTCATCTCCTTGTGCTCGGGTTCGCCATTCCAGCCGCTTTACTAGCAATCTCCCTCCTTGGAGAATCAGCACCTTTAACCTCCCGTTCCGTACAGCTTGCAATTTGTCCTGAGGATGAACGGGAAGAGGGGGAGCCAATGAGAGACTAGCTCTAGGTGTTGGGAGAGGCACAGGTCACTCTATTTTCCCATCAGGAAGAAGAATTAACCACAGGCTCAGCCTGCCGCCCGAAAGCAGACGAGGGCCTGAGGCAATCCTGCGCTTTTGCGGCCAGCTCCCAAAAAAGCGAGTTGAAAAATGGAGCTCAGGGGCACTGCAATTCACAAACCTGCAGAGTTATAAATGATAACTCTCGTCCACAAATATATTGAGGGAAGGCAACGAAGAGGATCTGAAAGCAAGGCAGAATTGCAGGAAACAGATTTCAGGAGGTGGATTCGAATCGCCTTTAAAGCACATGAAAAGCGGCAAAACGTCGACAATGATGCCCTTGGCCAAAAAGGGCGTATGCGTTTTTTCCTGAATATATTCAGGAAAAAACGCATACGCCCTTTTTGGCCAACCAAGCAACCTGGAAAGGCAAATCAGCGCTACAAAGAAGTCTCGCTTCCCATCGGTCAAAAGGGCCATGCGGAAAAAAGTGTCAAAACCAGAAATGCAGGACAGGCCATGGAGAAATGGGAGCCTTGCTACGCTGATGGGCGGGATGTAAATTGCCAACAGCCACTCTGGAGAAGTGTACGGTGTGTCCTGAAACATCGAAAAAACACAGCTTAGAGCGCATAGGGCACTTCCACTCATGGGCATATAAATTGGGAAAACTAAAAATCAGCAAGACACAGGCACCCCAAAGTTTAGGGCTGCTCTGTTGACAAGACCCTCCACTTCATGACACCTCAAATATCCCAGGAAAGAGAAAAATGGATAAAGAAGTGGTGGTCCTTATGTACAATGGAATATCACTCAGCCATGAAATCAATGTCATAAGGCTAGTAGCAGCATGATGAGTGGCTTTAGCTACGACGATTCTAAGTGAAATAAGTCACACAGAAAAAGACACTTATCATAAGCTATCACTTAAAGAGGGAATGTAAAAACCGCTACACTTGAACTGAATTACAAAACAGAACAGAGTCACAAGTTTACAAAACACACTATGGCTGCTTAACGGGAAAGGTGGGGTGGGGTGATGCATAAAACAAGGGTTTCAAATGAGCTCAGATACCGTTCCATAAACCCAATATGTAATAGAAAGACCTACTCGTTGATCAGTGAACTGGACTCCACACCCCCTATTCACCGCACAAGAATATATCTGACTAGTAAGAATCTTAAAACCTATGTATTGATATCTCTCTGGAAGTGAGTCAAGTGGGTGTAAAGCGGCAGAAACACAGCCGTGAAAAGCAGCTAAACCCCATTATAAAAATAAATTACTTTTAAAAACCCGTGAAACAAAGACACTGAAAGAGAGAGAAATTCTTACAAAATTCGTTCAGGGGCTGTGATGCAACCTGGATTGACCATATCTAGACCCACAGCTGGATGAGACATAAGGGTGGACACTCTCGGGGCTGAGAGGTTTGGTGAGGTTGGGGGAGCAAACGCAGAGCCTTTAAAGTAATACTGCCTGTTACCCATCCCATGGGTGCCAAATCTCCAGGTTCAAGGGCATCTTCCTACCTCGAAAACATGCATGAGAAACCCAGAAGGTGGTACACCGTGTGATCGGGAAAGGTTTCCAAAACGCACCTCATTTCTCATCTCCTTGTGCTCGGGTTCGCCATTCCAGCCGCTTTACTAGCTATCTCCCTCCTTGGAGAATCAGCACCTTTAACCTCCCGTTCCGTACAGCTTGCAATTTGTCCTGAGGATGAACGGGAAGAGGGGGAGCCAATGAGAGACTAGCTCTAGGTGTTGGGACAGGCACAGGTCACTCTATTTTCCCATCAGGAAGAAGAATTAACCACAGGCTCAGCCTGCCGCCCGGAAGCAGAAGAGGGCCTGAGGCAATCCTGCGCTTTTGCGGCCAGCTCCCAAAAAAGCGAGTTGAAAAATGGAGCTCAGGGGCACTGCAATTCACAAACCTGCAGAGTTATAAATGATAACTCTCGTCCACAAATATATTGAGGGAAGGCAACGAAGAGGATCTGAAAGCAAGGCAGAATTGCAGGAAACAGATTTCAGGAGGTGGATTCGAATCGCCTTTAAAGCACATGAAAAGCGGCAAAACGTCGACAATGATGCCCTTGGCCAAAAAGGGCGTATGCGTTTTTTCCTGAATATATTCAGGAAAAAACGCATACGCCCTTTTTGGCCAACCAAGCAACCTGGAAAGGCAAATCAGCGCTACAAAGAAGTCTCGCTTCCCATCGGTCAAAAGGGCCATGCGGAAAAAAGTGTCAAAACCAGAAATGCAGGACAGGCCATGGAGAAATGGGAGCCTTGCTACGCTGATGGGCGGGATGTAAATTGCCAACAGCCACTCTGGAGAAGTGTACGGTGTGTCCTGAAACATCGAAAAAACACAGCTTAGAGCGCATAGGGCACTTCCACTCATGGGCGTATAAATTGGGAAAACTAAAAATCAGCAAGACACAGGCACCCCAAAGTTTAGGGCTGCTCTGTTGACAAGACCCTCCACTTCATGACACCTCAAATATCCCAGGAAAGAGAAAAATGGATAAAGAAGTGGTGGTCCTTATGTACAATGGAATATCACTCAGCCATGAAATCAATGTCATAAGGCTAGTAGCAGCATGATGAGTGGCTTTAGCTACGACGATTCTAAGTGAAATAAGTCACACAGAAAAAGACACTTATCATAAGCTATCACTTAAAGAGGGAATGTAAAAACCGCTACACTTGAACTGAATTACAAAACAGAACAGAGTCACAAGTTTACAAAACACACTATGGCTGCTTAACGGGAAAGGTGGGGTGGGGTGATGCATAAAACAAGGGTTTCAAATGAGCTCAGATACCGTTCCATAAACCCAATATGTAATAGAAAGACCTACTCGTTGCTCAGTGAACTGGACTCCACACCCCCTATTCACCGCACAAGAATATATCTGACTAGTAAGAATCTTAAAACCTATGTATTGATATCTCTCTGGAAGTGAGTCAAGTGGGTGTCAAGCGGCAGAAACACAGCCGTGAAAAGCAGCTAAACCCCATTATAAAAATAAATTACTTTTAAAAACCCGTGAAACAAAGACACTGAAAGAGAGAGAAATTCTTACAAAATTCGTTCAGGGGCTGTGATGCAACCTGGATTGACCATATCTAGACCCACAGCTGGATGAGACATAAGGGTGGACACTCTCGGGGCTGAGAGGTTTGGTGAGGTTGGGGGAGCAAGCGCAGCGCCTTTAAAGTAATACTGCCTGTAACCCATCCCATGGGTCCCAAATCTCCAGGGTCAAGGGCATCTTCCTACCTCGAAAACATGCATGAGAAACCCAGAAGGTGGTACACCGTGTGATCGGGAAAGGTTTCTAAAACGCACCTCATTTCTCATCTCCTTGTGCTCGGGTTCACCATTCCAGCCGCTTTACTAGCAATCTCCCTCCTTGGAGAATCAGCACCTTTAACCTCCCGTTCCGTACAGCTTGCAATTTGTCCTGAGGATGAACGGGAAGAGGGGGAGCCAATGAGAGACTAGCTCTAGGTGTTGGGACAGGCACAGGTCACTCTATTTTCCCATCAGGAAGAAGAATTAACCACAGGCTCAGCCTGCCGCCAGGAAGCAGAAGAGGGCCTGAGGCAATCCTGCGCTTTTGCGGCCAGCTCCCAAAAAAGCGAGTTGAAAAATGGAGCTCAGGGGCACTGCAATTCACAAACCTGCAGAGTTATAAATGATAACTCTCGTCCACAAATATATTGAGGGAAGGCAACGAAGAGGATCTGAAAGCAAGGCAGAATTGCAGGAAACAGATTTCAGGAGGTGGATTCGAATCGCCTTTAAAGCACATGAAAAGCGGCAAAACGTCGACAATGATGCCCTTGGCCAAAAAGGGCGTATGCGTTTTTTCCTGAATATATTCAGGAAAAAACGCATACGCCCTTTTTGGCCAACCAAGCAACCTGGAAAGGCAAATCAGCGCTACAAAGAAGTCTCGCTTCCCATCGGTCAAAAGGGCCATGCGGAAAAAAGTGTCAAAACCAGAAATGCAGGACAGGCCATGGAGAAATGGGAGCCTTGCTACGCTGATGGGCGGGATGTAAATTGCCAACAGCCACTCTGGAGAAGTGTACGGTGTGTCCTGAAACATCGAAAAAACACAGCTTAGAGCGCATAGGGCACTTCCACTCATGGGCATATAAATTGGGAAAACTAAAAATCAGCAAGACACAGGCACCCCAAAGTTTAGGGCTGCTCTGTTGACAAGACCCTCCACTTCATGACACCTCAAATATCCCAGGAAAGAGAAAAATGGATAAAGAAGTGGTGGTCCTTATGTACAATGGAATATCACTCAGCCATGAAATCAATGTCATAAGGCTAGTAGCAGCATGATGAGTGGCTTTAGCTACGACGATTCTAAGTGAAATAAGTCACACAGAAAAAGACACTTATCATAAGCTATCACTTAAAGAGGGAATGTAAAAACCGCTACACTTGAACTGAATTACAAAACAGAACAGAGTCACAAGTTTACAAAACACACTATGGCTGCTTAACGGGAAAGGTGGGGTGGGGTGATGCATAAAACAAGGGTTTCAAATGAGCTCAGATACCGTTCCATAAACCCAATATGTAATAGAAAGACCTACTCGTTGATCAGTGAACTGGACTCCACACCCCCTATTCACCGCACAAGAATATATCTGACTAGTAAGAATCTTAAAACCTATGTATTGATATCTCTCTGGAAGTGAGTCAAGTGGGTGTCAAGCGGCAGAAACACAGCCGTGAAAAGCAGCTAAACCCCATTATAAAAATAAATTACTTTTAAAAACCCGTGAAACAAAGACACTGAAAGAGAGAGAAATTCTTACAAAATTCGTTCAGGGGCTGTGATGCAACCTGGATTGACCATATCTAGACCCACAGCTGGATGAGACATAAGGGTGGACACTCTCGGGGCTGAGAGGTTTGGTGAGGTTGGGGGAGCAAACGCAGAGCCTTTAAAGTAATACTGCCTGTTACCCATCCCATGGGTGCCAAATCTCCAGGTTCAAGGGCATCTTCCTACCTCGAAAACATGCATGAGAAACCCAGAAGGTGGTACACCGTGTGATCGGGAAAGGTTTCCAAAACGCACCTCATTTCTCATCTCCTTGTGCTCGGGTTCGCCATTCCAGCCGCTTTACTAGCTATCTCCCTCCTTGGAGAATCAGCACCTTTAACCTCCCGTTCCGTACAGCTTGCAATTTGTCCTGAGGATGAACGGGAAGAGGGGGAGCCAATGAGAGACTAGCTCTAGGTGTTGGGACAGGCACAGGTCACTCTATTTTCCCATCAGGAAGAAGAATTAACCACAGGCTCAGCCTGCCGCCCGGAAGCAGAAGAGGGCCTGAGGCAATCCTGCGCTTTTGCGGCCAGCTCCCAAAAAAGCGAGTTGAAAAATGGAGCTCAGGGGCACTGCAATTCACAAACCTGCAGAGTTATAAATGATAACTCTCGTCCACAAATATATTGAGGGAAGGCAACGAAGAGGATCTGAAAGCAAGGCAGAATTGCAGGAAACAGATTTCAGGAGGTGGATTCGAATCGCCTTTAAAGCACATGAAAAGCGGCAAAACGTCGACAATGATGCCCTTGGCCAAAAAGGGCGTATGCGTTTTTTCCTGAATATATTCAGGAAAAAACGCATACGCCCTTTTTGGCCAACCAAGCAACCTGGAAAGGCAAATCAGCGCTACAAAGAAGTCTCGCTTCCCATCGGTCAAAAGGGCCATGCGGAAAAAAGTGTCAAAACCAGAAATGCAGGACAGGCCATGGAGAAATGGGAGCCTTGCTACGCTGATGGGCGGGATGTAAATTGCCAACAGCCACTCTGGAGAAGTGTACGGTGTGTCCTGAAACATCGAAAAAACACAGCTTAGAGCGCATAGGGCACTTCCACTCATGGGCATATAAATTGGGAAAACTAAAAATCAGCAAGACACAGGCACCCCAAAGTTTAGGGCTGCTCTGTTGACAAGACCCTCCACTTCATGACACCTCAAATATCCCAGGAAAGAGAAAAATGGATAAAGAAGTGGTGGTCCTTATGTACAATGGAATATCACTCAGCCATGAAATCAATGTCATAAGGCTAGTAGCAGCATGATGAGTGGCTTTAGCTACGACGATTCTAAGTGAAATAAGTCACACAGAAAAAGACACTTAACATAAGCTATCACTTATAGAGGGAATGTAAAAACCGCTACACTTGAACTGAATTACAAAACAGAACAGAGTCACACGTTTAGAAAACACACTATGGCTGCTTAACGGGAAAGGTGGGGTGGGGTGATGCATAAAACAAGGGTTTCAAATGAGCTCAGACACCGTTCCCTAAACCCAATATGTAATAGAAAGACCTACTCCTTGCTCAGTGAACTGGACTCCACACCCCCTATTCACCGCACAAGAATATATCTGACTAGTAAGAATCTTAAAACCTATGTATTGATATCTCTCTGGAAGTGAGTCAAGTGGGTGTCAAGCGGCAGAAATACAGCCGTGAAAAGCAGCTAAACCCCATTATAAAAATAAATTACTTTTAAAAACCCGTGAAACAAAGACACTGAAAGAGAGAGAAATTCTTACAAAATTCGTTCAGGGGCTGTTATGCAACCTGGATTGACCATATCTAGACCCACAGCTGGATGAGACATAAGGGTGGACACTCTCGGGGCTGAGAGGTTTGGTGAGGTTGGGGGAGCAAACGCAGAGCCTTTAAAGTAATACTGCCTGTTACCCATCCCATGGGTGCCAAATCTCCAGGTTCAAGGGCATCTTCCTACCTCGAAAACATGCATGAGAAACCCAGAAGGTGGTACACCGTGTGATCGGGAAAGGTTTCCAAAACGCACCTCATTTCTCATCTCCTTGTGCTCGGGTTCGCCATTCCAGCCGCTTTACTAGCAATCTCCCTCCTTGGAGAATCAGCACCTTTAACCTCCCGTTCCGTACAGCTTGCAATTTGTCCTGAGGATGAACGGGAAGAGGGGGAGCCAATGAGAGACTAGCTCTAGGTGTTGGGACAGGCACAGGTCACTCTATTTTCCCATCAGGAAGAAGAATTAACCACAGGCTCAGCCTGCCGCCCGGAAGCAGAAGAGGGCCTGAGGCAATCCTGCGCTTTTGCGGCCAGCTCCCAAAAAAGCGAGTTGAAAAATGGAGCTCAGGGGCACTGCAATTCACAAACCTGCAGAGTTATAAATGATAACTCTCGTCCACAAATATATTGAGGGAAGGCAACGAAGAGGATCTGAAAGCAAGGCAGAATTGCAGGAAACAGATTTCAGGAGGTCGATTCGAATCGCCTTTAAAGCACATGAAAAGCGGCAAAACGTCGACAATGATGCCCTTGACCAAAAAGGGCGTATGCGTTTTTTCCTGAATACATTCAGGAAAAAACGCATACGCCCTTTTTGGCCAACCAAGTAACCTGGAAAGGCAAATCAGCGCTACAAAGAAGTCTCGCTTACCATCGGTCAAAAGGGCCATGCGGAAAAAAGTGTCAAAACCAGAAATGCAGGACAGGCCATGGAGAAATGGGAGCCTTGCTACGCTGATGGGCGGGATGTAAATTGCCAACAGCCACTCTGGAGAAGTGTACGGTGTGTCCTGAAACATCGAAAAAACACAGCTTAGAGCGCATAGGGCACTTCCACTCATGGGCATATAAATTGGGAAAACTAAAAATCAGCAAGACACAGGCACCCCAAAGTTGAGGGCTGCTCTGTTGACAAGAACCTCCACTTCATGACACCTCAAATATCCCAGGAAAGAGAAAAATGGATAAAGAAGTGGTGGTCCTTATGTACAATGGAATATCACTCAGCCATGAAATCAATGTCATAAGGCTAGTAGCAGCATGATGAGTGGCTTTAGCTACGACGATTCGAAGTGAAATAAGTCACACAGAAAAAGACACTTAACATAAGCTATCACTTATAGAGGGAATGTAAAAACCGCTACACTTGAACTGAATTACAAAACAGAACAGAGTCACACGTTTAGAAAACACACTATGGCTGCTTAACGGGAAAGGTGGGGTGGGGTGATGCATAAAACAAGGGTTTCAAATGAGCTCAGACACCGTTCCATAAACCCAATATGTAATAGAAAGACCTACTCCTTGCTCAGTGAACTGGACTCCACACCCCCTATTCACCGCACAAGAATATATCTGACTAGTAAGAATCTTAAAACCTATGTATTGATATCTCTCTGGAAGTGAGTCAAGTGGGTGTAAAGCGGCAGAAATACAGCCGTGAAAAGCAGCTAAACCCCATTATAAAAATAAATTACTTTTAAAAACCCGTGAAACAAAGACACTGAAAGAGAGAGAAATTCTTACAAAATTCGTTCAGGGGCTGTTATGCAACCTGGATTGACCATATCTAGACCCACAGCTGGATGAGACATAAGGGTGGACACTCTCGGGGCTGAGAGGTTTGGTGAGGTTGGGGGAGCAAACGCAGAGCCTTTAAAGTAATACTGCCTGTTACCCATCCCATGGGTGCCAAATCTCCAGGTTCAAGGGCATCTTCCTACCTCGAAAACATGCATGAGAAACCCAGAAGGTGGTACACCGTGTGATCGGGAAAGGTTTCTAACACGCACCTCATTTCTCATCTCCTTGTGCTCGGGTTCGCCATTCCAGCCGCTTTACTAGCAATCTCCCTCCTTGGAGAATCAGCACCTGTAACCTCCCGTTCCGTACAGCTTGCAATTTGTCCTGAGGATGAACGGGAAGAGGGGGAGCCAATGAGAGACTAGCTCTAGGTGTTAGGACAGGCACAGGTCACTCTATTTTCCCATCAGGAAGAAGAATTAACCACAGGCTCAGCCTGCCGCCCGGAAGCAGAAGAGGGCCTGAGGCAATCCTGCGCTTTTGCGGCCAGCTCCCAAAAAAGCGAGTTGAAAAATGGAGCTCAGGGGCACTGCAATTCACAAACCTGCAGAGTTATAAATGATAACTCTCGTCCACAAATATATTGAGGGAAGGCAACGAAGAGGATCTGAAAGCAAGGCAGAATTGCAGGAAACAGATTTCAGGAGGTGGATTCGAATCGCCTTTAAAGCACATGAAAAGCGGCAAAACGTCGACAATGATGCCCTTGGCCAAAAAGGGCGTATGCGTTTTTTCCTGAATATATTCAGGAAAAAACGCATACGCCCTTTTTGGCCAACCAAGCAACCTGGAAAGGCAAATCAGCGCTACAAAGAAGTCTCGCTTCCCATCGGTCAAAAGGGCCATGCGGAAAAAAGTGTCAAAACCAGAAATGCAGGACAGGCCATGGAGAAATGGGAGCCTTGCTACGCTGATGGGCGGGATGTAAATTGCCAACAGCCACTCTGGAGAAGTGTACGGTGTGTCCTGAAACATCGAAAAAACACAGCTTAGAGCGCATAGGGCACTTCCACTCATGGGCATATAAATTGGGAAAACTAAAAATCAGCAAGACACAGGCACCCCAAAGTTTAGGGCTGCTCTGTTGACAAGACCCTCCACTTCACGACACCTCAAATATCCCAGGAAAGAGAAAAATGGATAAAGAAGTGGTGGTCCTTATGTACAATGGAATATCACTCAGCCATGAAATCAATGTCATAAGGCTAGTAGCAGCATGATGAGTGGCTTTAGCTACGACGATTCTAAGTGAAATAAGTCACACAGAAAAAGACACTTAACATAAGCTATCACTTATAGAGGGAATGTAAAAACCGCTACACTTGAACTGAATTACAAAACAGAACAGAGTCACACGTTTAGAAAACACACTATGGCTGCTTAACGGGAAAGGTGGGGTGGGGTGATGCATAAAACAAGGGTTTCAAATGAGCTCAGACACCGTTCCCTAAACCCAATATGTAATAGAAAGACCTACTCCTTGCTCAGTGAACTGGACTCCACACCCCCTATTCACCGCACAAGAATATATCTGACTAGTAAGAATCTTAAAACCTATGTATTGATATCTCTCTGGAAGTGAGTCAAGTGGGTGTCAAGCGGCAGAAATACAGCCGTGAAAAGCAGCTAAACCCCATTATAAAAATAAATTACTTTTAAAAACCCGTGAAACAAAGACACTGAAAGAGAGAGAAATTCTTACAAAATTCGTTCAGGGGCTGTGATGCAACCTGGATTGACCATATCTAGACCCACAGCTGGATGAGACATAAGGGTGGACACTCTCGGGGCTGAGAGGTTTGGTGAGGTTGGGGGAGCAAACGCAGAGCCTTTAAAGTAATACTGCCTGTTACCCATCCCATGGGTGCCAAATCTCCAGGTTCAAGGGCATCTTCCTACCTCGAAAACATGCATGAGAAACCCAGAAGGTGGTACACCGTGTGATCGGGAAAGGTTTCCAAAACGCACCTCATTTCTCATCTCCTTGTGCTCGGGTTCGCCATTCCAGCCGCTTTACTAGCAATCTCCCTCCTTGGAGAATCAGCACCTTTAACCTCCCGTTCCGTACAGCTTGCAATTTGTCCTGAGGATGAACGGGAAGAGGGGGAGCCAATGAGAGACTAGCTCTAGGTGTTGGGACAGGCACAGGTCACTCTATTTTCCCATCAGGAAGAAGAATTAACCACAGGCTCAGCCTGCCGCCCGGAAGCAGAAGAGGGCCTGAGGCAATCCTGCGCTTTTGCGGCCAGCTCCCAAAAAAGCGAGTTGAAAAATGGAGCTCAGGGGCACTGCAATTCACAAACCTGCAGAGTTATAAATGATAACTCTCGTCCACAAATATATTGAGGGAAGGCAACGAAGAGGATCTGAAAGCAAGGCAGAATTGCAGGAAACAGATTTCAGGAGGTGGATTCGAATCGCCTTTAAAGCACATGAAAAGCGGCAAAACGTCGACAATGATGCCCTTGGCCAAAAAGGGCGTATGCGTTTTTTCCTGAATATATTCAGGAAAAAACGCATACGCCCTTTTTGGCCAACCAAGCAACCTGGAAAGGCAAATCAGCGCTACAAAGAAGTCTCGCTTCCCATCGGTCAAAAGGGCCATGCGGAAAAAAGTGTCAAAACCAGAAATGCAGGACAGGCCATGGAGAAATGGGAGCCTTGCTACGCTGATGGGCGGGATGTAAATTGCCAACAGCCACTCTGGAGAAGTGTACGGTGTGTCCTGAAACATCGAAAAAACACAGCTTAGAGCGCATAGGGCACTTCCACTCATGGGCATATAAATTGGGAAAACTAAAAATCAGCAAGACACAGGCACCCCAAAGTTTAGGGCTGCTCTGTTGACAAGACCCTCCACTTCATGACACCTCAAATATCCCAGGAAAGAGAAAAATGGATAAAGAAGTGGTG
This sequence comes from Balaenoptera borealis, assembly GCF_965194805.1. Lineage (NCBI taxonomy): Eukaryota > Metazoa > Chordata > Mammalia > Artiodactyla > Balaenopteridae > Balaenoptera > Balaenoptera borealis. The sequence continues at coordinate 68,509 of NW_028122528.1, read as the reverse complement.
GTCCTTATGTACAATGGAATATCACTCAGCCATGAAATCAATGTCATAAGGCTAGTAGCAGCATGATGAGTGGCTTTAGCTACGACGATTCTAAGTGAAATAAGTCACACAGAAAAAGACACTTATCATAAGCTATCACTTAAAGAGGGAATGTAAAAACCGCTACACTTGAACTGAATTACAAAACAGAACAGAGTCACAAGTTTACAAAACACACTATGGCTGCTTAACGGGAAAGGTGGGGTGGGGTGATGCATAAAACAAGGGTTTCAAATGAGCTCAGATACCGTTCCATAAACCCAATATGTAATAGAAAGACCTACTCGTTGATCAGTGAACTGGACTCCACACCCCCTATTCACCGCACAAGAATATATCTGACTAGTAAGAATCTTAAAACCTATGTATTGATATCTCTCTGGAAGTGAGTCAAGTGGGTGTAAAGCGGCAGAAACACAGCCGTGAAAAGCAGCTAAACCCCATTATAAAAATAAATTACTTTTAAAAACCCGTGAAACAAAGACACTGAAAGAGAGAGAAATTCTTACAAAATTCGTTCAGGGGCTGTGATGCAACCTGGATTGACCATATCTAGACCCACAGCTGGATGAGACATAAGGGTGGACACTCTCGGGGCTGAGAGGTTTGGTGAGGTTGGGGGAGCAAACGCAGAGCCTTTAAAGTAATACTGCCTGTTACCCATCCCATGGGTGCCAAATCTCCAGGTTCAAGGGCATCTTCCTACCTCGAAAACATGCATGAGAAACCCAGAAGGTGGTACACCGTGTGATCGGGAAAGGTTTCCAAAACGCACCTCATTTCTCATCTCCTTGTGCTCGGGTTCGCCATTCCAGCCGCTTTACTAGCTATCTCCCTCCTTGGAGAATCAGCACCTTTAACCTCCCGTTCCGTACAGCTTGCAATTTGTCCTGAGGATGAACGGGAAGAGGGGGAGCCAATGAGAGACTAGCTCTAGGTGTTGGGACAGGCACAGGTCACTCTATTTTCCCATCAGGAAGAAGAATTAACCACAGGCTCAGCCTGCCGCCCGGAAGCAGAAGAGGGCCTGAGGCAATCCTGCGCTTTTGCGGCCAGCTCCCAAAAAAGCGAGTTGAAAAATGGAGCTCAGGGGCACTGCAATTCACAAACCTGCAGAGTTATAAATGATAACTCTCGTCCACAAATATATTGAGGGAAGGCAACGAAGAGGATCTGAAAGCAAGGCAGAATTGCAGGAAACAGATTTCAGGAGGTGGATTCGAATCGCCTTTAAAGCACATGAAAAGCGGCAAAACGTCGACAATGATGCCCTTGGCCAAAAAGGGCGTATGCGTTTTTTCCTGAATATATTCAGGAAAAAACGCATACGCCCTTTTTGGCCAACCAAGCAACCTGGAAAGGCAAATCAGCGCTACAAAGAAGTCTCGCTTCCCATCGGTCAAAAGGGCCATGCGGAAAAAAGTGTCAAAACCAGAAATGCAGGACAGGCCATGGAGAAATGGGAGCCTTGCTACGCTGATGGGCGGGATGTAAATTGCCAACAGCCACTCTGGAGAAGTGTACGGTGTGTCCTGAAACATCGAAAAAACACAGCTTAGAGCGCATAGGGCACTTCCACTCATGGGCGTATAAATTGGGAAAACTAAAAATCAGCAAGACACAGGCACCCCAAAGTTTAGGGCTGCTCTGTTGACAAGACCCTCCACTTCATGACACCTCAAATATCCCAGGAAAGAGAAAAATGGATAAAGAAGTGGTGGTCCTTATGTACAATGGAATATCACTCAGCCATGAAATCAATGTCATAAGGCTAGTAGCAGCATGATGAGTGGCTTTAGCTACGACGATTCTAAGTGAAATAAGTCACACAGAAAAAGACACTTATCATAAGCTATCACTTAAAGAGGGAATGTAAAAACCGCTACACTTGAACTGAATTACAAAACAGAACAGAGTCACAAGTTTACAAAACACACTATGGCTGCTTAACGGGAAAGGTGGGGTGGGGTGATGCATAAAACAAGGGTTTCAAATGAGCTCAGATACCGTTCCATAAACCCAATATGTAATAGAAAGACCTACTCGTTGCTCAGTGAACTGGACTCCACACCCCCTATTCACCGCACAAGAATATATCTGACTAGTAAGAATCTTAAAACCTATGTATTGATATCTCTCTGGAAGTGAGTCAAGTGGGTGTCAAGCGGCAGAAACACAGCCGTGAAAAGCAGCTAAACCCCATTATAAAAATAAATTACTTTTAAAAACCCGTGAAACAAAGACACTGAAAGAGAGAGAAATTCTTACAAAATTCGTTCAGGGGCTGTGATGCAACCTGGATTGACCATATCTAGACCCACAGCTGGATGAGACATAAGGGTGGACACTCTCGGGGCTGAGAGGTTTGGTGAGGTTGGGGGAGCAAGCGCAGCGCCTTTAAAGTAATACTGCCTGTAACCCATCCCATGGGTCCCAAATCTCCAGGGTCAAGGGCATCTTCCTACCTCGAAAACATGCATGAGAAACCCAGAAGGTGGTACACCGTGTGATCGGGAAAGGTTTCTAAAACGCACCTCATTTCTCATCTCCTTGTGCTCGGGTTCACCATTCCAGCCGCTTTACTAGCAATCTCCCTCCTTGGAGAATCAGCACCTTTAACCTCCCGTTCCGTACAGCTTGCAATTTGTCCTGAGGATGAACGGGAAGAGGGGGAGCCAATGAGAGACTAGCTCTAGGTGTTGGGACAGGCACAGGTCACTCTATTTTCCCATCAGGAAGAAGAATTAACCACAGGCTCAGCCTGCCGCCAGGAAGCAGAAGAGGGCCTGAGGCAATCCTGCGCTTTTGCGGCCAGCTCCCAAAAAAGCGAGTTGAAAAATGGAGCTCAGGGGCACTGCAATTCACAAACCTGCAGAGTTATAAATGATAACTCTCGTCCACAAATATATTGAGGGAAGGCAACGAAGAGGATCTGAAAGCAAGGCAGAATTGCAGGAAACAGATTTCAGGAGGTGGATTCGAATCGCCTTTAAAGCACATGAAAAGCGGCAAAACGTCGACAATGATGCCCTTGGCCAAAAAGGGCGTATGCGTTTTTTCCTGAATATATTCAGGAAAAAACGCATACGCCCTTTTTGGCCAACCAAGCAACCTGGAAAGGCAAATCAGCGCTACAAAGAAGTCTCGCTTCCCATCGGTCAAAAGGGCCATGCGGAAAAAAGTGTCAAAACCAGAAATGCAGGACAGGCCATGGAGAAATGGGAGCCTTGCTACGCTGATGGGCGGGATGTAAATTGCCAACAGCCACTCTGGAGAAGTGTACGGTGTGTCCTGAAACATCGAAAAAACACAGCTTAGAGCGCATAGGGCACTTCCACTCATGGGCATATAAATTGGGAAAACTAAAAATCAGCAAGACACAGGCACCCCAAAGTTTAGGGCTGCTCTGTTGACAAGACCCTCCACTTCATGACACCTCAAATATCCCAGGAAAGAGAAAAATGGATAAAGAAGTGGTGGTCCTTATGTACAATGGAATATCACTCAGCCATGAAATCAATGTCATAAGGCTAGTAGCAGCATGATGAGTGGCTTTAGCTACGACGATTCTAAGTGAAATAAGTCACACAGAAAAAGACACTTATCATAAGCTATCACTTAAAGAGGGAATGTAAAAACCGCTACACTTGAACTGAATTACAAAACAGAACAGAGTCACAAGTTTACAAAACACACTATGGCTGCTTAACGGGAAAGGTGGGGTGGGGTGATGCATAAAACAAGGGTTTCAAATGAGCTCAGATACCGTTCCATAAACCCAATATGTAATAGAAAGACCTACTCGTTGATCAGTGAACTGGACTCCACACCCCCTATTCACCGCACAAGAATATATCTGACTAGTAAGAATCTTAAAACCTATGTATTGATATCTCTCTGGAAGTGAGTCAAGTGGGTGTAAAGCGGCAGAAACACAGCCGTGAAAAGCAGCTAAACCCCATTATAAAAATAAATTACTTTTAAAAACCCGTGAAACAAAGACACTGAAAGAGAGAGAAATTCTTACAAAATTCGTTCAGGGGCTGTGATGCAACCTGGATTGACCATATCTAGACCCACAGCTGGATGAGACATAAGGGTGGACACTCTCGGGGCTGAGAGGTTTGGTGAGGTTGGGGGAGCAAACGCAGAGCCTTTAAAGTAATACTGCCTGTTACCCATCCCATGGGTGCCAAATCTCCAGGTTCAAGGGCATCTTCCTACCTCGAAAACATGCATGAGAAACCCAGAAGGTGGTACACCGTGTGATCGGGAAAGGTTTCCAAAACGCACCTCATTTCTCATCTCCTTGTGCTCGGGTTCGCCATTCCAGCCGCTTTACTAGCTATCTCCCTCCTTGGAGAATCAGCACCTTTAACCTCCCGTTCCGTACAGCTTGCAATTTGTCCTGAGGATGAACGGGAAGAGGGGGAGCCAATGAGAGACTAGCTCTAGGTGTTGGGACAGGCACAGGTCACTCTATTTTCCCATCAGGAAGAAGAATTAACCACAGGCTCAGCCTGCCGCCCGGAAGCAGAAGAGGGCCTGAGGCAATCCTGCGCTTTTGCGGCCAGCTCCCAAAAAAGCGAGTTGAAAAATGGAGCTCAGGGGCACTGCAATTCACAAACCTGCAGAGTTATAAATGATAACTCTCGTCCACAAATATATTGAGGGAAGGCAACGAAGAGGATCTGAAAGCAAGGCAGAATTGCAGGAAACAGATTTCAGGAGGTGGATTCGAATCGCCTTTAAAGCACATGAAAAGCGGCAAAACGTCGACAATGATGCCCTTGGCCAAAAAGGGCGTATGCGTTTTTTCCTGAATATATTCAGGAAAAAACGCATACGCCCTTTTTGGCCAACCAAGCAACCTGGAAAGGCAAATCAGCGCTACAAAGAAGTCTCGCTTCCCATCGGTCAAAAGGGCCATGCGGAAAAAAGTGTCAAAACCAGAAATGCAGGACAGGCCATGGAGAAATGGGAGCCTTGCTACGCTGATGGGCGGGATGTAAATTGCCAACAGCCACTCTGGAGAAGTGTACGGTGTGTCCTGAAACATCGAAAAAACACAGCTTAGAGCGCATAGGGCACTTCCACTCATGGGCATATAAATTGGGAAAACTAAAAATCAGCAAGACACAGGCACCCCAAAGTTTAGGGCTGCTCTGTTGACAAGACCCTCCACTTCATGACACCTCAAATATCCCAGGAAAGAGAAAAATGGATAAAGAAGTGGTGGTCCTTATGTACAATGGAATATCACTCAGCCATGAAATCAATGTCATAAGGCTAGTAGCAGCATGATGAGTGGCTTTAGCTACGACAATTCTAAGTGAAATAAGTCACACAGAAAAAGACACTTATCATAAGCTATCACTTAAAGAGGGAATGTAAAAACCGCTACACTTGAACTGAATTACAAAACAGAACAGAGTCACAAGTTTACAAAACACACTATGGCTGCTTAACGGGAAAGGTGGGGTGGGGTGATGCATAAAACAAGGGTTTCAAATGAGCTCAGATACCGTTCCATAAACCCAATATGTAATAGAAAGACCTACTCGTTGCTCAGTGAACTGGACTCCACACCCCCTATTCACCGCACAAGAATATATCTGACTAGTAAGAATCTTAAAACCTATGTATTGATATCTCTCTGGAAGTGAGTCAAGTGGGTGTCAAGCGGCAGAAACACAGCCGTGAAAAGCAGCTAAACCCCATTATAAAAATAAATTACTTTTAAAAACCCGTGAAACAAAGACACTGAAAGAGAGAGAAATTCTTACAAAATTCGTTCAGGGGCTGTGATGCAACCTGGATTGACCATATCTAGACCCACAGCTGGATGAGACATAAGGGTGGACACTCTCGGGGCTGAGAGGTTTGGTGAGGTTGGGGGAGCAAGCGCAGCGCCTTTAAAGTAATACTGCCTGTAACCCATCCCATGGGTCCCAAATCTCCAGGGTCAAGGGCATCTTCCTACCTCGAAAACATGCATGAGAAACCCAGAAGGTGGTACACCGTGTGATCGGGAAAGGTTTCTAAAACGCACCTCATTTCTCATCTCCTTGTGCTCGGGTTCACCATTCCAGCCGCTTTACTAGCAATCTCCCTCCTTGGAGAATCAGCACCTTTAACCTCCCGTTCCGTACAGCTTGCAATTTGTCCTGAGGATGAACGGGAAGAGGGGGAGCCAATGAGAGACTAGCTCTAGGTGTTGGGACAGGCACAGGTCACTCTATTTTCCCATCAGGAAGAAGAATTAACCACAGGCTCAGCCTGCCGCCAGGAAGCAGAAGAGGGCCTGAGGCAATCCTGCGCTTTTGCGGCCAGCTCCCAAAAAAGCGAGTTGAAAAATGGAGCTCAGGGGCACTGCAATTCACAAACCTGCAGAGTTATAAATGATAACTCTCGTCCACAAATATATTGAGGGAAGGCAACGAAGAGGATCTGAAAGCAAGGCAGAATTGCAGGAAACAGATTTCAGGAGGTGGATTCGAATCGCCTTTAAAGCACATGAAAAGCGGCAAAACGTCGACAATGATGCCCTTGGCCAAAAAGGGCGTATGCGTTTTTTCCTGAATATATTCAGGAAAAAACGCATACGCCCTTTTTGGCCAACCAAGCAACCTGGAAAGGCAAATCAGCGCTACAAAGAAGTCTCGCTTCCCATCGGTCAAAAGGGCCATGCGGAAAAAAGTGTCAAAACCAGAAATGCAGGACAGGCCATGGAGAAATGGGAGCCTTGCTACGCTGATGGGCGGGATGTAAATTGCCAACAGCCACTCTGGAGAAGTGTACGGTGTGTCCTGAAACATCGAAAAAACACAGCTTAGAGCGCATAGGGCACTTCCACTCATGGGCATATAAATTGGGAAAACTAAAAATCAGCAAGACACAGGCACCCCAAAGTTTAGGGCTGCTCTGTTGACAAGACCCTCCACTTCATGACACCTCAAATATCCCAGGAAAGAGAAAAATGGATAAAGAAGTGGTGGTCCTTATGTACAATGGAATATCACTCAGCCATGAAATCAATGTCATAAGGCTAGTAGCAGCATGATGAGTGGCTTTAGCTACGACGATTCTAAGTGAAATAAGTCACACAGAAAAAGACACTTATCATAAGCTATCACTTAAAGAGGGAATGTAAAAACCGCTACACTTGAACTGAATTACAAAACAGAACAGAGTCACAAGTTTACAAAACACACTATGGCTGCTTAACGGGAAAGGTGGGGTGGGGTGATGCATAAAACAAGGGTTTCAAATGAGCTCAGATACCGTTCCATAAACCCAATATGTAATAGAAAGACCTACTCGTTGATCAGTGAACTGGACTCCACACCCCCTATTCACCGCACAAGAATATATCTGACTAGTAAGAATCTTAAAACCTATGTATTGATATCTCTCTGGAAGTGAGTCAAGTGGGTGTAAAGCGGCAGAAACACAGCCGTGAAAAGCAGCTAAACCCCATTATAAAAATAAATTACTTTTAAAAACCCGTGAAACAAAGACACTGAAAGAGAGAGAAATTCTTACAAAATTCGTTCAGGGGCTGTGATGCAACCTGGATTGACCATATCTAGACCCACAGCTGGATGAGACATAAGGGTGGACACTCTCGGGGCTGAGAGGTTTGGTGAGGTTGGGGGAGCAAACGCAGAGCCTTTAAAGTAATACTGCCTGTTACCCATCCCATGGGTGCCAAATCTCCAGGTTCAAGGGCATCTTCCTACCTCGAAAACATGCATGAGAAACCCAGAAGGTGGTACACCGTGTGATCGGGAAAGGTTTCCAAAACGCACCTCATTTCTCATCTCCTTGTGCTCGGGTTCGCCATTCCAGCCGCTTTACTAGCAATCTCCCTCCTTGGAGAATCAGCACCTTTAACCTCCCGTTCCGTACAGCTTGCAATTTGTCCTGAGGATGAACGGGAAGAGGGGGAGCCAATGAGAGACTAGCTCTAGGTGTTGGGACAGGCACAGGTCACTCTATTTTCCCATCAGGAAGAAGAATTAACCACAGGCTCAGCCTGCCGCCCGGAAGCAGAAGAGGGCCTGAGGCAATCCTGCGCTTTTGCGGCCAGCTCCCAAAAAAGCGAGTTGAAAAATGGAGCTCAGGGGCACTGCAATTCACAAACCTGCAGAGTTATAAATGATAACTCTCGTCCACAAATATATTGAGGGAAGGCAACGAAGAGGATCTGAAAGCAAGGCAGAATTGCAGGAAACAGATTTCAGGAGGTGGATTCGAATCGCCTTTAAAGCACATGAAAAGCGGCAAAACGTCGACAATGATGCCCTTGGCCAAAAAGGGCGTATGCGTTTTTTCCTGAATATATTCAGGAAAAAACGCATACGCCCTTTTTGGCCAACCAAGCAACCTGGAAAGGCAAATCAGCGCTACAAAGAAGTCTCGCTTCCCATCGGTCAAAAGGGCCATGCGGAAAAAAGTGTCAAAACCAGAAATGCAGGACAGGCCATGGAGAAATGGGAGCCTTGCTACGCTGATGGGCGGGATGTAAATTGCCAACAGCCACTCTGGAGAAGTGTACGGTGTGTCCTGAAACATCGAAAAAACACAGCTTAGAGCGCATAGGGCACTTCCACTCATGGGCATATAAATTGGGAAAACTAAAAATCAGCAAGACACAGGCACCCCAAAGTTTAGGGCTGCTCTGTTGACAAGACCCTCCACTTCATGACACCTCAAATATCCCAGGAAAGAGAAAAATGGATAAAGAAGTGGTGGTCCTTATGTACAATGGAATATCACTCAGCCATGAAATCAATGTCATAAGGCTAGTAGCAGCATGATGAGTGGCTTTAGCTACGACGATTCTAAGTGAAATAAGTCACACAGAAAAAGACACTTAACATAAGCTATCACTTATAGAGGGAATGTAAAAACCGCTACACTTGAACTGAATTACAAAACAGAACAGAGTCACACGTTTAGAAAACACACTATGGCTGCTTAACGGGAAAGGTGGGGTGGGGTGATGCATAAAACAAGGGTTTCAAATGAGCTCAGACACCGTTCCCTAAACCCAATATGTAATAGAAAGACCTACTCCTTGCTCAGTGAACTGGACTCCACACCCCCTATTCACCGCACAAGAATATATCTGACTAGTAAGAATCTTAAAACCTATGTATTGATAGCTCTCTGGAAGTGAGTCAAGTGGGTGTCAAGCGGCAGAAATACAGCCGTGAAAAGCAGCTAAACCCCATTATAAAAATAAATTACTTTTAAAAACCCGTGAAACAAAGACACTGAAAGAGAGAGAAATTCTTACAAAATTCGTTCAGGGGCTGTTATGCAACCTGGATTGACCATATCTAGACCCACAGCTGGATGAGACATAAGGGTGGACACTCTCGGGGCTGAGAGGTTTGGTGAGGTTGGGGGAGCAAACGCAGAGCCTTTAAAGTAATACTGCCTGTTACCCATCCCATGGGTGCCAAATCTCCAGGTTCAAGGGCATCTTCCTACCTCGAAAACATGCATGAGAAACCCAGAAGGTGGTACACCGTGTGATCGGGAAAGGTTTCCAAAACGCACCTCATTTCTCATCTCCTTGTGCTCGGGTTCGCCATTCCAGCCGCTTTACTAGCAATCTCCCTCCTTGGAGAATCAGCACCTTTAACCTCCCGTTCCGTACAGCTTGCAATTTGTCCTGAGGATGAACGGGAAGAGGGGGAGCCAATGAGAGACTAGCTCTAGGTGTTGGGACAGGCACAGGTCACTCTATTTTCCCATCAGGAAGAAGAATTAACCACAGGCTCAGCCTGCCGCCCGGAAGCAGAAGAGGACCTGAGGCAATCCTGCGCTTTTGCGGCCAGCTCCCAAAAAAGCGAGTTGAAAAATGGAGCTCAGGGGCACTGCAATTCACAAACCTGCAGAGTTATAAATGATAACTCTCGTCCACAAATATATTGAGGGAAGGCAACGAAGAGGATCTGAAAGCAAGGCAGAATTGCAGGAAACAGATTTCAGGAGGTGGATTCGAATCGCCTTTAAAGCACATGAAAAGCGGCAAAACGTCGACAATGATGCCCTTGGCCAAAAAGGGCGTATGCGTTTTTTCCTGAATATATTCAGGAAAAAACGCATACGCCCTTTTTGGCCAACCAAGCAACCTGGAAAGGCAAATCAGCGCTACAAAGAAGTCTCGCTTCCCATCGGTCAAAAGGGCCATGCGGAAAAAAGTGTCAAAACCAGAAATGCAGGACAGGCCATGGAGAAATGGGAGCCTTGCTACGCTGATGGGCGGGATGTAAATTGCCAACAGCCACTCTGGAGAAGTGTACGGTGTGTCCTGAAACATCGAAAAAACACAGCTTAGAGCGCATAGGGCACTTCCACTCATGGGCATATAAATTGGGAAAACTAAAAATCAGCAAGACACAGGCACCCCAAAGTTTAGGGCTGCTCTGTTGACAAGACCCTCCACTTCATGACACCTCAAATATCCCAGGAAAGAGAAAAATGGATAAAGAAGTGGTGGTCCTTATGTACAATGGAATATCACTCAGCCATGAAATCAATGTCATAAGGCTAGTAGCAGCATGATGAGTGGCTTTAGCTACGACGATTCTAAGTGAAATAAGTCACACAGAAAAAGACACTTATCATAAGCTATCACTTATAGAGGGAATGTAAAAACCGCTACACTTGAACTGAATTACAAAACAGAACAGAGTCACAAGTTTACAAAACACACTATGGCTGCTTAACGGGAAAGGTGGGGTGGGGTGATGCATAAAACAAGGGTTTCAAATGAGCTCAGACACCGTTCCATAAACCCAATATGTAATAGAAAGACCTACTCCTTGCTCAGTGAACTGGACTCAACACCCCCTATTCACCGCACAAGAATATATCTGACTAGTAAGAATCTTAAAACCTATGTATTGATATCTCTCTGGAAGTGAGTCAAGTGGGTGTAAAGCGGCAGAAATACAGCCGTGAAAAGCAGCTAAACCCCATTATAAAAATAAATTACTTTTAAAAACCCGTGAAACAAAGACACTGAAAGAGAGAGAAATTCTTACAAAATTCGTTCAGGGGCTGTGATGCAACCTGGATTGACCATATCTAGACCCACAGCTGGATGAGACATAAGGGTGGACACTCTCGGGGCTGAGAGGTTTGGTGAGGTTGGGGGAGCAAACGCAGAGCCTTTAAAGTAATACTGCCTGTTACCCATCCCATGGGTCCCAAATCTCCAGGGTCAAGGGCATCTTCCTACCTCGAAAACATGCATGAGAAACCCAGAAGGTGGTACACCGTGTGATCGGGAAAGGTTTCCAAAACGCACCTCATTTCTCATCTCCTTGTGCTCGGCTTCACCATTCCAGCCGCTTTACTAGCAATCTCCCTCCTTGGAGAATCAGCACCTTTAACCTCCCGTTCCGTACAGCTTGCAATTTGTCCTGAGGATGAACGGGAAGAGGGGGAGCCAATGAGAGACTAGCTCTAGGTGTTGGGACAGGCACAGGTCACTCTATTTTCCCATCAGGAAGAAGAATTAACCACAGGCTCAGCCTGCCGCCCGGAAGCAGAAGAGGGCCTGAGGCAATCCTGCGCTTTTGCGGCCAGCTCCCAAAAAAGCGAGTTGAAAAATGGAGCTCAGGGGCACTGCAATTCACAAACCTGCAGAGTTATAAATGATAACTCTCGTCCACAAATATATTGAGGGAAGGCAACGAAGAGGATCTGAAAGCAAGGCAGAATTGCAGGAAACAGATTTCAGGAGGTGGATTCGAATCGCCTTTAAAGCACATGAAAAGCGGCAAAACGTCGACAATGATGCCCTTGGCCAAAAAGGGCGTATGCGTTTTTTCCTGAATATATTCAGGAAAAAACGCATACGCCCTTTTTGGCCAACCAAGCAACCTGGAAAGGCAAATCAGCGCTACAAAGAAGTCTCGCTTCCCATCGGTCAAAAGGGCCATGCGGAAAAAAGTGTCAAAACCAGAAATGCAGGACAGGCCATGGAGAAATGGGAGCCTTGCTACGCTGATGGGCGGGATGTAAATTGCCAACAGCCACTCTGGAGAAGTGTACGGTGTGTCCTGAAACATCGAAAAAACACAGCTTAGAGCGCATAGGGCACTTCCACTCATGGGCATATAAATTGGGAAAACTAAAAATCAGCAAGACACAGGCACCCCAAAGTTTAGGGCTGCTCTGTTGACAAGACCCTCCACTTCATGACACCTCAAATATCCCAGGAAAGAGAAAAATGGATAAAGAAGTGGTGGTCCTTATGTACAATGGAATATCACTCAGCCATGAAATCAATGTCATAAGGCTAGTAGCAGCATGATGAGTGGCTTTAGCTACGACGATTCTAAGTGAAATAAGTCACACAGAAAAAGACACTTATCATAAGCTATCACTTAAAGAGGGAATGTAAAAACCGCTACACTTGAACTGAATTACAAAACAGAACAGAGTCACAAGTTTACAAAACACACTATGGCTGCTTAACGGGAAAGGTGGGGTGGGGTGATGCATAAAACAAGGGTTTCAAATGAGCTCAGACACCGTTCCATAAACCCAATATGTAATAGAAAGACCTACTCGTTGCTCAGTGAACTGGACTCCACACCCCCTATTCACCGCACAAGAATATATCTGACTAGTAAGAATCTTAAAACCTATGTATTGATATCTCTCTGGAAGTGAGTCAAGTGGGTGTAAAGCGGCAGAAACACAGCCGTGAAAAGCAGCTAAACCCCATTATAAAAATAAATTACTTTTAAAAACCCGTGAAACAAAGACACTGAAAGAGAGAGAAATTCTTACAAAATTCGTTCAGGGGCTGTGATGCAACCTGGATTGACCATATCTAGACCCACAGCTGGATGAGACATAAGGGTGGACACTCTCGGGGCTGAGAGTTTTGGTGAGGTTGGGGGAGCAAGCGCAGCGCCTTTAAAGTAATACTGCCTGTAACCCATCCCATGGGTCCCAAATCTCTAGGTTCAAGGGCATCTTCCTACCTCGAAAACATGCATGAGAAACCCAGAAGGTGGTACACCGTGTGATCGGGAAAGGTTTCTAAAACGCACCTCATTTCTCATCTCCTTGTGCTCGGGTTCACCATTCCAGCCGCTTTACAAGCAATCTCCCTCCTTGGAGAATCAGCACCTTTAACCTCCCGTTCCGTACAGCTTGCAATTTGTCCTGAGGATGAACGGGAAGAGGGGGAGCCAATGAGAGACTAGCTCTAGGTGTTGGCACAGGCACAGGTCACTCTATTTTCCCATCAGGAAGAAGAATTAACCACAGGCTCAGCCTGCCGCCAGGAAGCAGAATAGGGCCTGAGGCAATCCTGCGCTTTTGCGGCCAGCTCCCAAAAAAGCGAGTTGAAAAATGGAGCTCAGGGGCACTGCAATTCACAAACCTGCAGAGTTATAAATGATAACTCTCGTCCACAAATATATTGAGGGAAGGCAACGAAGAGGATTTGAAAGCAAGGCAGAATTGCAGGAAACAGATTTCAGGAGGTAGATTCGAATCGCCTTTAAAGCACATGAAAAGCGGCAAAACGTCGACAATGATGCCCTTGGCCAAAAAGGGCGTATGCGTTTTTTCCTGAATACATTCAGGAAAAAACGCATACGCCCTTTTTGGCCAACCAAGTAACCTGGAAAGGCAAATCAGCGCTACAAAGAATTCTCGCTTCCCATCGGTCAAAAGGGCCATGCGGAAAAAAGTGTCAAAACCAGAAATGCAGGACAGGCCATGGAGAAATGGGAGCCTTGCTACGCTGATGGGCGGGATGTAAATTGCCAACAGCCACTCTGGAGAAGTGTACAGTGTGTCCTGAAACATCGAAAAAACACAGCTTAGAGCGCATAGGGCACTTCCACTCATGGGCATATAAATTGGGAAAACTAAAAATCAGCAAGACACAGGCACCCCAAAGTTTAGGGCTGCTCTGTTGACAAGACCCTCCACTTCATGACACCTCAAATATCCCAGGAAAGAGAAAAATGGATAAAGAAGTGGTGGTCCTTATGTACAATGGAATATCACTCAGCCATGAAATCAATGTCATAAGGCTAGTAGCAGCATGATGAGTGGCTTTAGCTACGACGATTCTAAGTGAAATAAGTCACACAGAAAAAGACACTTATCATAAGCTATCACTTATAGAGGGAATGTAAAAACCGCTACACTTGAACTGAATTACAAAACAGAACAGAGTCACAAGTTTACAAAACACACTATGGCTGCTTAACGGGAAAGGTGGGGTGGGGTGATGCATAAAACAAGGGTTTCAAATGAGCTCAGACACCGTTCCATAAACCCAATATGTAATAGAAAGACCTACTCCTTGCTCAGTGAACTGGACTCAACACCCCCTATTCACCGCACAAGAATATATCTGACTAGTAAGAATCTTAAAACCTATGTATTGATATCTCTCTGGAAGTGAGTCAAGTGGGTGTAAAGCGGCAGAAATACAGCCGTGAAAAGCAGCTAAACCCCATTATAAAAATAAATTACTTTTAAAAACCCGTGAAACAAAGACACTGAAAGAGAGAGAAATTCGTACAAAATTCGTTCAGGGGCTGTGATGCAACCTGGATTGACCATATCTAGACCCACAGCTGGATGAGACATAAGGGTGGACACTCTCGGGGCTGAGAGGTTTGGTGAGGTTGGGGGAGCAAACGCAGAGCCTTTAAAGTAATACTGCCTGTTACCCATCCCATGGGTCCCAAATCTCCAGGGTCAAGGGCATCTTCCTACCTCGAAAACATGCATGAGAAACCCAGAAGGTGGTACACCGTGTGATCGGGAAAGGTTTCCAAAACGCACCTCATTTCTCATCTCCTTGTGCTCGGGTTCACCATTCCAGCCGCTTTACTAGCAATCTCCCTCCTTGGAGAATCAGCACCTTTAACCTCCCGTTCCGTACAGCTTGCAATTTGTCCTGAGGATGAACGGGAAGAGGGGGAGCCAATGAGAGACTAGCTCTAGGTGTTGGGACAGGCACAGGTCACTCTATTTTCCCATCAGGAAGAAGAATTAACCACAGGCTCAGCCTGCCGCCCGGAAGCAGAAGAGGGCCTGAGGCAATCCTGCGCTTTTGCGGCCAGCTCCCAAAAAAGCGAGTTGAAAAATGGAGCTCAGGGGCACTGCAATTCACAAACCTGCAGAGTTATAAATGATAACTCTCGTCCACAAATATATTGAGGGAAGGCAACGAAGAGGATCTGAAAGCAAGGCAGAATTGCAGGAAACAGATTTCAGGAGGTGGATTCGAATCGCCTTTAAAGCACATGAAAAGCGGCAAAACGTCGACAATGATGCCCTTGGCCAAAAAGGGCGTATGCGTTTTTTCCTGAATATATTCAGGAAAAAACGCATACGCCCTTTTTGGCCAACCAAGCAACCTGGAAAGGCAAATCAGCGCTACAAAGAAGTCTCGCTTCCCATCGGTCAAAAGGGCCATGCGGAAAAAAGTGTCAAAACCAGAAATGCAGGACAGGCCATGGAGAAATGGGAGCCTTGCTACGCTGATGGGCGGGATGTAAATTGCCAACAGCCACTCTGGAGAAGTGTACGGTGTGTCCTGAAACATCGAAAAAACACAGCTTAGAGCGCATAGGGCACTTCCACTCATGGGCATATAAATTGGGAAAACTAAAAATCAGCAAGACACAGGCACCCCAAAGTTTAGGGCTGCTCTGTTGACAAGACCCTCCACTTCATGACACCTCAAATATCCCAGGAAAGAGAAAAATGGATAAAGAAGTGGTGGTCCTTATGTACAATGGAATATCACTCAGCCATGAAATCAATGTCATAAGGCTAGTAGCAGCATGATGAGTGGCTTTAGCTACGACGATTCTAAGTGAAATAAGTCACACAGAAAAAGACACTTATCATAAGCTATCACTTAAAGAGGGAATGTAAAAACCGCTACACTTGAACTGAATTACAAAACAGAACAGAGTCACAAGTTTACAAAACACACTATGGCTGCTTAACGGGAAAGGTGGGGTGGGGTGATGCATAAAACAAGGGTTTCAAATGAGCTCAGATACCGTTCCATAAACCCAATATGTAATAGAAAGACCTACTCGTTGATCAGTGAACTGGACTCCACACCCCCTATTCACCGCACAAGAATATATCTGACTAGTAAGAATCTTAAAACCTATGTATTGATATCTCTCTGGAAGTGAGTCAAGTGGGTGTAAAGCGGCAGAAACACAGCCGTGAAAAGCAGCTAAACCCCATTATAAAAATAAATTACTTTTAAAAACCCGTGAAACAAAGACACTGAAAGAGAGAGAAATTCTTACAAAATTCGTTCAGGGGCTGTGATGCAACCTGGATTGACCATATCTAGACCCACAGCTGGATGAGACATAAGGGTGGACACTCTCGGGGCTGAGAGGTTTGGTGAGGTTGGGGGAGCAAACGCAGAGCCTTTAAAGTAATACTGCCTGTTACCCATCCCATGGGTGCCAAATCTCCAGGTTCAAGGGCATCTTCCTACCTCGAAAACATGCATGAGAAACCCAGAAGGTGGTACACCGTGTGATCGGGAAAGGTTTCCAAAACGCACCTCATTTCTCATCTCCTTGTGCTCGGGTTCGCCATTCCAGCCGCTTTACTAGCTATCTCCCTCCTTGGAGAATCAGCACCTTTAACCTCCCGTTCCGTACAGCTTGCAATTTGTCCTGAGGATGAACGGGAAGAGGGGGAGCCAATGAGAGACTAGCTCTAGGTGTTGGGACAGGCACAGGTCACTCTATTTTCCCATCAGGAAGAAGAATTAACCACAGGCTCAGCCTGCCGCCCGGAAGCAGAAGAGGGCCTGAGGCAATCCTGCGCTTTTGCGGCCAGCTCCCAAAAAAGCGAGTTGAAAAATGGAGCTCAGGGGCACTGCAATTCACAAACCTGCAGAGTTATAAATGATAACTCTCGTCCACAAATATATTGAGGGAAGGCAACGAAGAGGATCTGAAAGCAAGGCAGAATTGCAGGAAACAGATTTCAGGAGGTGGATTCGAATCGCCTTTAAAGCACATGAAAAGCGGCAAAACGTCGACAATGATGCCCTTGGCCAAAAAGGGCGTATGCGTTTTTTCCTGAATATATTCAGGAAAAAACGCATACGCCCTTTTTGGCCAACCAAGCAACCTGGAAAGGCAAATCAGCGCTACAAAGAAGTCTCGCTTCCCATCGGTCAAAAGGGCCATGCGGAAAAAAGTGTCAAAACCAGAAATGCAGGACAGGCCATGGAGAAATGGGAGCCTTGCTACGCTGATGGGCGGGATGTAAATTGCCAACAGCCACTCTGGAGAAGTGTACGGTGTGTCCTGAAACATCGAAAAAACACAGCTTAGAGCGCATAGGGCACTTCCACTCATGGGCGTATAAATTGGGAAAACTAAAAATCAGCAAGACACAGGCACCCCAAAGTTTAGGGCTGCTCTGTTGACAAGACCCTCCACTTCATGACACCTCAAATATCCCAGGAAAGAGAAAAATGGATAAAGAAGTGGTGGTCCTTATGTACAATGGAATATCACTCAGCCATGAAATCAATGTCATAAGGCTAGTAGCAGCATGATGAGTGGCTTTAGCTACGACGATTCTAAGTGAAATAAGTCACACAGAAAAAGACACTTATCATAAGCTATCACTTAAAGAGGGAATGTAAAAACCGCTACACTTGAACTGAATTACAAAACAGAACAGAGTCACAAGTTTACAAAACACACTATGGCTGCTTAACGGGAAAGGTGGGGTGGGGTGATGCATAAAACAAGGGTTTCAAATGAGCTCAGATACCGTTCCATAAACCCAATATGTAATAGAAAGACCTACTCGTTGCTCAGTGAACTGGACTCCACACCCCCTATTCACCGCACAAGAATATATCTGACTAGTAAGAATCTTAAAACCTATGTATTGATATCTCTCTGGAAGTGAGTCAAGTGGGTGTCAAGCGGCAGAAACACAGCCGTGAAAAGCAGCTAAACCCCATTATAAAAATAAATTACTTTTAAAAACCCGTGAAACAAAGACACTGAAAGAGAGAGAAATTCTTACAAAATTCGTTCAGGGGCTGTGATGCAACCTGGATTGACCATATCTAGACCCACAGCTGGATGAGACATAAGGGTGGACACTCTCGGGGCTGAGAGGTTTGGTGAGGTTGGGGGAGCAAGCGCAGCGCCTTTAAAGTAATACTGCCTGTAACCCATCCCATGGGTCCCAAATCTCCAGGGTCAAGGGCATCTTCCTACCTCGAAAACATGCATGAGAAACCCAGAAGGTGGTACACCGTGTGATCGGGAAAGGTTTCTAAAACGCACCTCATTTCTCATCTCCTTGTGCTCGGGTTCACCATTCCAGCCGCTTTACTAGCAATCTCCCTCCTTGGAGAATCAGCACCTTTAACCTCCCGTTCCGTACAGCTTGCAATTTGTCCTGAGGATGAACGGGAAGAGGGGGAGCCAATGAGAGACTAGCTCTAGGTGTTGGGACAGGCACAGGTCACTCTATTTTCCCATCAGGAAGAAGAATTAACCACAGGCTCAGCCTGCCGCCAGGAAGCAGAAGAGGGCCTGAGGCAATCCTGCGCTTTTGCGGCCAGCTCCCAAAAAAGCGAGTTGAAAAATGGAGCTCAGGGGCACTGCAATTCACAAACCTGCAGAGTTATAAATGATAACTCTCGTCCACAAATATATTGAGGGAAGGCAACGAAGAGGATCTGAAAGCAAGGCAGAATTGCAGGAAACAGATTTCAGGAGGTGGATTCGAATCGCCTTTAAAGCACATGAAAAGCGGCAAAACGTCGACAATGATGCCCTTGGCCAAAAAGGGCGTATGCGTTTTTTCCTGAATATATTCAGGAAAAAACGCATACGCCCTTTTTGGCCAACCAAGCAACCTGGAAAGGCAAATCAGCGCTACAAAGAAGTCTCGCTTCCCATCGGTCAAAAGGGCCATGCGGAAAAAAGTGTCAAAACCAGAAATGCAGGACAGGCCATGGAGAAATGGGAGCCTTGCTACGCTGATGGGCGGGATGTAAATTGCCAACAGCCACTCTGGAGAAGTGTACGGTGTGTCCTGAAACATCGAAAAAACACAGCTTAGAGCGCATAGGGCACTTCCACTCATGGGCATATAAATTGGGAAAACTAAAAATCAGCAAGACACAGGCACCCCAAAGTTTAGGGCTGCTCTGTTGACAAGACCCTCCACTTCATGACACCTCAAATATCCCAGGAAAGAGAAAAATGGATAAAGAAGTGGTGGTCCTTATGTACAATGGAATATCACTCAGCCATGAAATCAATGTCATAAGGCTAGTAGCAGCATGATGAGTGGCTTTAGCTACGACGATTCTAAGTGAAATAAGTCACACAGAAAAAGACACTTATCATAAGCTATCACTTAAAGAGGGAATGTAAAAACCGCTACACTTGAACTGAATTACAAAACAGAACAGAGTCACAAGTTTACAAAACACACTATGGCTGCTTAACGGGAAAGGTGGGGTGGGGTGATGCATAAAACAAGGGTTTCAAATGAGCTCAGATACCGTTCCATAAACCCAATATGTAATAGAAAGACCTACTCGTTGATCAGTGAACTGGACTCCACACCCCCTATTCACCGCACAAGAATATATCTGACTAGTAAGAATCTTAAAACCTATGTATTGATATCTCTCTGGAAGTGAGTCAAGTGGGTGTCAAGCGGCAGAAACACAGCCGTGAAAAGCAGCTAAACCCCATTATAAAAATAAATTACTTTTAAAAACCCGTGAAACAAAGACACTGAAAGAGAGAGAAATTCTTACAAAATTCGTTCAGGGGCTGTGATGCAACCTGGATTGACCATATCTAGACCCACAGCTGGATGAGACATAAGGGTGGACACTCTCGGGGCTGAGAGGTTTGGTGAGGTTGGGGGAGCAAACGCAGAGCCTTTAAAGTAATACTGCCTGTTACCCATCCCATGGGTGCCAAATCTCCAGGTTCAAGGGCATCTTCCTACCTCGAAAACATGCATGAGAAACCCAGAAGGTGGTACACCGTGTGATCGGGAAAGGTTTCCAAAACGCACCTCATTTCTCATCTCCTTGTGCTCGGGTTCGCCATTCCAGCCGCTTTACTAGCTATCTCCCTCCTTGGAGAATCAGCACCTTTAACCTCCCGTTCCGTACAGCTTGCAATTTGTCCTGAGGATGAACGGGAAGAGGGGGAGCCAATGAGAGACTAGCTCTAGGTGTTGGGACAGGCACAGGTCACTCTATTTTCCCATCAGGAAGAAGAATTAACCACAGGCTCAGCCTGCCGCCCGGAAGCAGAAGAGGGCCTGAGGCAATCCTGCGCTTTTGCGGCCAGCTCCCAAAAAAGCGAGTTGAAAAATGGAGCTCAGGGGCACTGCAATTCACAAACCTGCAGAGTTATAAATGATAACTCTCGTCCACAAATATATTGAGGGAAGGCAACGAAGAGGATCTGAAAGCAAGGCAGAATTGCAGGAAACAGATTTCAGGAGGTGGATTCGAATCGCCTTTAAAGCACATGAAAAGCGGCAAAACGTCGACAATGATGCCCTTGGCCAAAAAGGGCGTATGCGTTTTTTCCTGAATACATTCAGGAAAAAACGCATACGCCCTTTTTGGCCAACCAAGCAACCTGGAAAGGCAAATCAGCGCTACAAAGAAGTCTCGCTTCCCATCGGTCAAAAGGGCCATGCGGAAAAAAGTGTCAAAACCAGAAATGCAGGACAGGCCATGGAGAAATGGGAGCCTTGCTACGCTGATGGGCGGGATGTAAATTGCCAACAGCCACTCTGGAGAAGTGTACGGTGTGTCCTGAAACATCGAAAAAACACAGCTTAGAGCGCATAGGGCACTTCCACTCATGGGCATATAAATTGGGAAAACTAAAAATCAGCAAGACACAGGCACCCCAAAGTTTAGGGCTGCTCTGTTGACAAGACCCTCCACTTCACGACACCTCAAATATCCCAGGAAAGAGAAAAATGGATAAAGAAGTGGTGGTCCTTATGTACAATGGAATATCACTCAGCCATGAAATCAATGTCATAAGGCTAGTAGCAGCATGATGAGTGGCTTTAGCTACGACGATTCTAAGTGAAATAAGTCACACAGAAAAAGACACTTATCATAAGCTATCACTTAAAGAGGGAATGTAAAAACCGCTACACTTGAACTGAATTACAAAACAGAACAGAGTCACAAGTTTACAAAACACACTATGGCTGCTTAACGGGAAAGGTGGGGTGGGGTGATGCATAAAACAAGGGTTTCAAATGAGCTCAGACACCGTTCCATAAACCCAATATGTAATAGAAAGACCTACTCGTTGCTCAGTGAACTGGACTCCACACCCCCTATTCACCGCACAAGAATATATCTGACTAGTAAGAATCTTAAAACCTATGTATTGATATCTCTCTGGAAGTGAGTCAAGTGGGTGTCAAGCGGCAGAAACACAGCCGTGAAAAGCAGCTAAACCCCATTATAAAAATAAATTACTTTTAAAAACCCGTGAAACAAAGACACTGAAAGAGAGAGAAATTCTTACAAAATTCGTTCAGGGGCTGTGATGCAACCTGGATTGACCATATCTAGACCCACAGCTGGATGAGACATAAGGGTGGACACTCTCGGGGCTGAGAGGTTTGGTGAGGTTGGGGGAGCAAGCGCAGCGCCTTTAAAGTAATACTGCCTGTAACCCATCCCATGGGTCCCAAATCTCCAGGGTCAAGGGCATCTTCCTACCTCGAAAACATGCATGAGAAACCCAGAAGGTGGTACACCGTGTGATCGGGAAAGGTTTCTAAAACGCACCTCATTTCTCATCTCCTTGTGCTCGGGTTCACCATTCCAGCCGCTTTACTAGCAATCTCCCTCCTTGGAGAATCAGCACCTTTAACCTCCCGTTCCGTACAGCTTGCAATTTGTCCTGAGGATGAACGGGAAGAGGGGGAGCCAATGAGAGACTAGCTCTAGGTGTTGGGACAGGCACAGGTCACTCTATTTTCCCATCAGGAAGAAGAATTAACCACAGGCTCAGCCTGCCGCCAGGAAGCAGAAGAGGGCCTGAGGCAATCCTGCGCTTTTGCGGCCAGCTCCCAAAAAAGCGAGTTGAAAAATGGAGCTCAGGGGCACTGCAATTCACAAACCTGCAGAGTTATAAATGATAACTCTCGTCCACAAATATATTGAGGGAAGGCAACGAAGAGGATCTGAAAGCAAGGCAGAATTGCAGGAAACAGATTTCAGGAGGTCGATTCGAATCGCCTTTAAAGCACATGAAAAGCGGCAAAACGTCGACAATGATGCCCTTGGCCAAAAAGGGCGTATGCGTTTTTTCCTGAATATATTCAGGAAAAAACGCATACGCCCTTTTTGGCCAACCAAGCAACCTGGAAAGGCAAATCAGCGCTACAAAGAAGTCTCGCTTCCCATCGGTCAAAAGGGCCATGCGGAAAAAAGTGTCAAAACCAGAAATGCAGGACAGGCCATGGAGAAATGGGAGCCTTGCTACGCTGATGGGCGGGATGTAAATTGCCAACAGCCACTCTGGAGAAGTGTACGGTGTGTCCTGAAACATCGAAAAAACACAGCTTAGAGCGCATAGGGCACTTCCACTCATGGGCATATAAATTGGGAAAACTAAAAATCAGCAAGACACAGGCACCCCAAAGTTTAGGGCTGCTCTGTTGACAAGACCCTCCACTTCATGACACCTCAAATATCCCAGGAAAGAGAAAAATGGATAAAGAAGTGGTGGTCCTTATGTACAATGGAATATCACTCAGCCATGAAATCAATGTCATAAGGCTAGTAGCAGCATGATGAGTGGCTTTAGCTACGACGATTCTAAGTGAAATAAGTCACACAGAAAAAGACACTTATCATAAGCTATCACTTAAAGAGGGAATGTAAAAACCGCTACACTTGAACTGAATTACAAAACAGAACAGAGTCACAAGTTTACAAAACACACTATGGCTGCTTAACGGGAAAGGTGGGGTGGGGTGATGCATAAAACAAGGGTTTCAAATGAGCTCAGATACCGTTCCATAAACCCAATATGTAATAGAAAGACCTACTCGTTGATCAGTGAACTGGACTCCACACCCCCTATTCACCGCACAAGAATATATCTGACTAGTAAGAATCTTAAAACCTATGTATTGATATCTCTCTGGAAGTGAGTCAAGTGGGTGTAAAGCGGCAGAAACACAGCCGTGAAAAGCAGCTAAACCCCATTATAAAAATAAATTACTTTTAAAAACCCGTGAAACAAAGACACTGAAAGAGAGAGAAATTCTTACAAAATTCGTTCAGGGGCTGTGATGCAACCTGGATTGACCATATCTAGACCCACAGCTGGATGAGACATAAGGGTGGACACTCTCGGGGCTGAGAGGTTTGGTGAGGTTGGGGGAGCAAACGCAGAGCCTTTAAAGTAATACTGCCTGTTACCCATCCCATGGGTGCCAAATCTCCAGGTTCAAGGGCATCTTCCTACCTCGAAAACATGCATGAGAAACCCAGAAGGTGGTACACCGTGTGATCGGGAAAGGTTTCCAAAACGCACCTCATTTCTCATCTCCTTGTGCTCGGGTTCGCCATTCCAGCCGCTTTACTAGCAATCTCCCTCCTTGGAGAATCAGCACCTTTAACCTCCCGTTCCGTACAGCTTGCAATTTGTCCTGAGGATGAACGGGAAGAGGGGGAGCCAATGAGAGACTAGCTCTAGGTGTTGGGACAGGCACAGGTCACTCTATTTTCCCATCAGGAAGAAGAATTAACCACAGGCTCAGCCTGCCGCCCGGAAGCAGAAGAGGGCCTGAGGCAATCCTGCGCTTTTGCGGCCAGCTCCCAAAAAAGCGAGTTGAAAAATGGAGCTCAGGGGCACTGCAATTCACAAACCTGCAGAGTTATAAATGATAACTCTCGTCCACAAATATATTGAGGGAAGGCAACGAAGAGGATCTGAAAGCAAGGCAGAATTGCAGGAAACAGATTTCAGGAGGTGGATTCGAATCGCCTTTAAAGCACATGAAAAGCGGCAAAACGTCGACAATGATGCCCTTGGCCAAAAAGGGCGTATGCGTTTTTTCCTGAATATATTCAGGAAAAAACGCATACGCCCTTTTTGGCCAACCAAGCAACCTGGAAAGGCAAATCAGCGCTACAAAGAAGTCTCGCTTCCCATCGGTCAAAAGGGCCATGCGGAAAAAAGTGTCAAAACCAGAAATGCAGGACAGGCCATGGAGAAATGGGAGCCTTGCTACGCTGATGGGCGGGATGTAAATTGCCAACAGCCACTCTGGAGAAGTGTACGGTGTGTCCTGAAACATCGAAAAAACACAGCTTAGAGCGCATAGGGCACTTCCACTCATGGGCATATAAATTGGGAAAACTAAAAATCAGCAAGACACAGGCACCCCAAAGTTTAGGGCTGCTCTGTTGACAAGACCCTCCACTTCATGACACCTCAAATATCCCAGGAAAGAGAAAAATGGATAAAGAAGTGGTGGTCCTTATGTACAATGGAATATCACTCAGCCATGAAATCAATGTCATAAGGCTAGTAGCAGCATGATGAGTGGCTTTAGCTACGACGATTCTAAGTGAAATAAGTCACACAGAAAAAGACACTTATCATAAGCTATCACTTAAAGAGGGAATGTAAAAACCGCTACACTTGAACTGAATTACAAAACAGAACAGAGTCACAAGTTTACAAAACACACTATGGCTGCTTAACGGGAAAGGTGGGGTGGGGTGATGCATAAAACAAGGGTTTCAAATGAGCTCAGATACCGTTCCATAAACCCAATATGTAATAGAAAGACCTACTCGTTGATCAGTGAACTGGACTCCACACCCCCTATTCACCGCACAAGAATATATCTGACTAGTAAGAATCTTAAAACCTATGTATTGATATCTCTCTGGAAGTGAGTCAAGTGGGTGTAAAGCGGCAGAAACACAGCCGTGAAAAGCAGCTAAACCCCATTATAAAAATAAATTACTTTTAAAAACCCGTGAAACAAAGACACTGAAAGAGAGAGAAATTCTTACAAAATTCGTTCAGGGGCTGTGATGCAACCTGGATTGACCATATCTAGACCCACAGCTGGATGAGACATAAGGGTGGACACTCTCGGGGCTGAGAGGTTTGGTGAGGTTGGGGGAGCAAACGCAGAGCCTTTAAAGTAATACTGCCTGTTACCCATCCCATGGGTGCCAAATCTCCAGGTTCAAGGGCATCTTCCTACCTCGAAAACATGCATGAGAAACCCAGAAGGTGGTACACCGTGTGATCGGGAAAGGTTTCCAAAACGCACCTCATTTCTCATCTCCTTGTGCTCGGGTTCGCCATTCCAGCCGCTTTACTAGCTATCTCCCTCCTTGGAGAATCAGCACCTTTAACCTCCCGTTCCGTACAGCTTGCAATTTGTCCTGAGGATGAACGGGAAGAGGGGGAGCCAATGAGAGACTAGCTCTAGGTGTTGGGACAGGCACAGGTCACTCTATTTTCCCATCAGGAAGAAGAATTAACCACAGGCTCAGCCTGCCGCCCGGAAGCAGAAGAGGGCCTGAGGCAATCCTGCGCTTTTGCGGCCAGCTCCCAAAAAAGCGAGTTGAAAAATGGAGCTCAGGGGCACTGCAATTCACAAACCTGCAGAGTTATAAATGATAACTCTCGTCCACAAATATATTGAGGGAAGGCAACGAAGAGGATCTGAAAGCAAGGCAGAATTGCAGGAAACAGATTTCAGGAGGTCGATTCGAATCGCCTTTAAAGCACATGAAAAGCGGCAAAACGTCGACAATGATGCCCTTGGCCAAAAAGGGCGTATGCGTTTTTTCCTGAATACATTCAGGAAAAAACGCATACGCCCTTTTTGGCCAACCAAGTAACCTGGAAAGGCAAATCAGCGCTACAAAGAAGTCTCGCTTACCATCGGTCAAAAGGGCCATGCGGAAAAAAGTGTCAAAACCAGAAATGCAGGACAGGCCATGGAGAAATGGGAGCCTTGCTACGCTGATGGGCGGGATGTAAATTGCCAACAGCCACTCTGGAGAAGTGTACGGTGTGTCCTGAAACATCGAAAAAACACAGCTTAGAGCGCATAGGGCACTTCCACTCATGGGCATATAAATTGGGAAAACTAAAAATCAGCAAGACACAGGCACCCCAAAGTTGAGGGCTGCTCTGTTGACAAGACCCTCCACTTCATGACACCTCAAATATCCCAGGAAAGAGAAAAATGGATAAAGAAGTGGTGGTCCTTATGTACAATGGAATATCACTCAGCCATGAAATCAATGTCATAAGGCTAGTAGCAGCATGATGAGTGGCTTTAGCTACGACGATTCGAAGTGAAATAAGTCACACAGAAAAAGACACTTAACATAAGCTATCACTTATAGAGGGAATGTAAAAACCGCTACACTTGAACTGAATTACAAAACAGAACAGAGTCACACGTTTAGAAAACACACTATGGCTGCTTAACGGGAAAGGTGGGGTGGGGTGATGCATAAAACAAGGGTTTCAAATGAGCTCAGACACCGTTCCATAAACCCAATATGTAATAGAAAGACCTACTCCTTGCTCAGTGAACTGGACTCCACACCCCCTATTCACCGCACAAGAATATATCTGACTAGTAAGAATCTTAAAACCTATGTATTGATATCTCTCTGGAAGTGAGTCAAGTGGGTGTAAAGCGGCAGAAATACAGCCGTGAAAAGCAGCTAAACCCCATTATAAAAATAAATTACTTTTAAAAACCCGTGAAACAAAGACACTGAAAGAGAGAGAAATTCTTACAAAATTCGTTCAGGGGCTGTTATGCAACCTGGATTGACCATATCTAGACCCACAGCTGGATGAGACATAAGGGTGGACACTCTCGGGGCTGAGAGGTTTGGTGAGGTTGGGGGAGCAAACGCAGAGCCTTTAAAGTAATACTGCCTGTTACCCATCCCATGGGTGCCAAATCTCCAGGTTCAAGGGCATCTTCCTACCTCGAAAACATGCATGAGAAACCCAGAAGGTGGTACACCGTGTGATCGGGAAAGGTTTCTAACACGCACCTCATTTCTCATCTCCTTGTGCTCGGGTTCGCCATTCCAGCCGCTTTACTAGCAATCTCCCTCCTTGGAGAATCAGCACCTGTAACCTCCCGTTCCGTACAGCTTGCAATTTGTCCTGAGGATGAACGGGAAGAGGGGGAGCCAATGAGAGACTAGCTCTAGGTGTTAGGACAGGCACAGGTCACTCTATTTTCCCATCAGGAAGAAGAATTAACCACAGGCTCAGCCTGCCGCCCGGAAGCAGAAGAGGGCCTGAGGCAATCCTGCGCTTTTGCGGCCAGCTCCCAAAAAAGCGAGTTGAAAAATGGAGCTCAGGGGCACTGCAATTCACAAACCTGCAGAGTTATAAATGATAACTCTCGTCCACAAATATATTGAGGGAAGGCAACGAAGAGGATCTGAAAGCAAGGCAGAATTGCAGGAAACAGATTTCAGGAGGTGGATTCGAATCGCCTTTAAAGCACATGAAAAGCGGCAAAACGTCGACAATGATGCCCTTGGCCAAAAAGGGCGTATGCGTTTTTTCCTGAATATATTCAGGAAAAAACGCATACGCCCTTTTTGGCCAACCAAGCAACCTGGAAAGGCAAATCAGCGCTACAAAGAAGTCTCGCTTCCCATCGGTCAAAAGGGCCATGCGGAAAAAAGTGTCAAAACCAGAAATGCAGGACAGGCCATGGAGAAATGGGAGCCTTGCTACGCTGATGGGCGGGATGTAAATTGCCAACAGCCACTCTGGAGAAGTGTACGGTGTGTCCTGAAACATCGAAAAAACACAGCTTAGAGCGCATAGGGCACTTCCACTCATGGGCATATAAATTGGGAAAACTAAAAATCAGCAAGACACAGGCACCCCAAAGTTTAGGGCTGCTCTGTTGACAAGACCCTCCACTTCACGACACCTCAAATATCCCAGGAAAGAGAAAAATGGATAAAGAAGTGGTGGTCCTTATGTACAATGGAATATCACTCAGCCATGAAATCAATGTCATAAGGCTAGTAGCAGCATGATGAGTGGCTTTAGCTACGACGATTCTAAGTGAAATAAGTCACACAGAAAAAGACACTTAACATAAGCTATCACTTATAGAGGGAATGTAAAAACCGCTACACTTGAACTGAATTACAAAACAGAACAGAGTCACACGTTTAGAAAACACACTATGGCTGCTTAACGGGAAAGGTGGGGTGGGGTGATGCATAAAACAAGGGTTTCAAATGAGCTCAGACACCGTTCCCTAAACCCAATATGTAATAGAAAGACCTACTCCTTGCTCAGTGAACTGGACTCCACACCCCCTATTCACCGCACAAGAATATATCTGACTAGTAAGAATCTTAAAACCTATGTATTGATATCTCTCTGGAAGTGAGTCAAGTGGGTGTCAAGCGGCAGAAATACAGCCGTGAAAAGCAGCTAAACCCCATTATAAAAATAAATTACTTTTAAAAACCCGTGAAACAAAGACACTGAAAGAGAGAGAAATTCTTACAAAATTCGTTCAGGGGCTGTGATGCAACCTGGATTGACCATATCTAGACCCACAGCTGGATGAGACATAAGGGTGGACACTCTCGGGGCTGAGAGGTTTGGTGAGGTTGGGGGAGCAAACGCAGAGCCTTTAAAGTAATACTGCCTGTTACCCATCCCATGGGTGCCAAATCTCCAGGTTCAAGGGCATCTTCCTACCTCGAAAACATGCATGAGAAACCCAGAAGGTGGTACACCGTGTGATCGGGAAAGGTTTCCAAAACGCACCTCATTTCTCATCTCCTTGTGCTCGGGTTCGCCATTCCAGCCGCTTTACTAGCAATCTCCCTCCTTGGAGAATCAGCACCTTTAACCTCCCGTTCCGTACAGCTTGCAATTTGTCCTGAGGATGAACGGGAAGAGGGGGAGCCAATGAGAGACTAGCTCTAGGTGTTGGGACAGGCACAGGTCACTCTATTTTCCCATCAGGAAGAAGAATTAACCACAGGCTCAGCCTGCCGCCCGGAAGCAGAAGAGGGCCTGAGGCAATCCTGCGCTTTTGCGGCCAGCTCCCAAAAAAGCGAGTTGAAAAATGGAGCTCAGGGGCACTGCAATTCACAAACCTGCAGAGTTATAAATGATAACTCTCGTCCACAAATATATTGAGGGAAGGCAACGAAGAGGATCTGAAAGCAAGGCAGAATTGCAGGAAACAGATTTCAGGAGGTGGATTCGAATCGCCTTTAAAGCACATGAAAAGCGGCAAAACGTCGACAATGATGCCCTTGGCCAAAAAGGGCGTATGCGTTTTTTCCTGAATATATTCAGGAAAAAACGCATACGCCCTTTTTGGCCAACCAAGCAACCTGGAAAGGCAAATCAGCGCTACAAAGAAGTCTCGCTTCCCATCGGTCAAAAGGGCCATGCGGAAAAAAGTGTCAAAACCAGAAATGCAGGACAGGCCATGGAGAAATGGGAGCCTTGCTACGCTGATGGGCGGGATGTAAATTGCCAACAGCCACTCTGGAGAAGTGTACGGTGTGTCCTGAAACATCGAAAAAACACAGCTTAGAGCGCATAGGGCACTTCCACTCATGGGCATATAAATTGGGAAAACTAAAAATCAGCAAGACACAGGCACCCCAAAGTTTAGGGCTGCTCTGTTGACAAGACCCTCCACTTCATGACACCTCAAATATCCCAGGAAAGAGAAAAATGGATAAAGAAGTGGTGGTCCTTATGTACAATGGAATATCACTCAGCCATGAAATCAATGTCATAAGGCTAGTAGCAGCATGATGAGTGGCTTTAGCTACGACGATTCTAAGTGAAATAAGTCACACAGAAAAAGACACTTATCATAAGCTATCACTTAAAGAGGGAATGTAAAAACCGCTACACTTGAACTGAATTACAAAACAGAACAGAGTCACAAGTTTACAAAACACACTATGGCTGCTTAACGGGAAAGGTGGGGTGGGGTGATGCATAAAACAAGGGTTTCAAATGAGCTCAGATACCGTTCCATAAACCCAATATGTAATAGAAAGACCTACTCGTTGCTCAGTGAACTGGACTCCACACCCCCTATTCACCGCACAAGAATATATCTGACTAGTAAGAATCTTAAAACCTATGTATTGATATCTCTCTGGAAGTGAGTCAAGTGGGTGTCAAGCGGCAGAAACACAGCCGTGAAAAGCAGCTAAACCCCATTATAAAAATAAATTACTTTTAAAAACCCGTGAAACAAAGACACTGAAAGAGAGAGAAATTCTTACAAAATTCGTTCAGGGGCTGTGATGCAACCTGGATTGACCATATCTAGACCCACAGCTGGATGAGACATAAGGGTGGACACTCTCGGGGCTGAGAGGTTTGGTGAGGTTGGGGGAGCAAGCGCAGCGCCTTTAAAGTAATACTGCCTGTAACCCATCCCATGGGTCCCAAATCTCCAGGGTCAAGGGCATCTTCCTACCTCGAAAACATGCATGAGAAACCCAGAAGGTGGTACACCGTGTGATCGGGAAAGGTTTCTAAAACGCACCTCATTTCTCATCTCCTTGTGCTCGGGTTCACCATTCCAGCCGCTTTACTAGCAATCTCCCTCCTTGGAGAATCAGCACCTTTAACCTCCCGTTCCGTACAGCTTGCAATTTGTCCTGAGGATGAACGGGAAGAGGGGGAGCCAATGAGAGACTAGCTCTAGGTGTTGGGACAGGCACAGGTCACTCTATTTTCCCATCAGGAAGAAGAATTAACCACAGGCTCAGCCTGCCGCCAGGAAGCAGAAGAGGGCCTGAGGCAATCCTGCGCTTTTGCGGCCAGCTCCCAAAAAAGCGAGTTGAAAAATGGAGCTCAGGGGCACTGCAATTCACAAACCTGCAGAGTTATAAATGATAACTCTCGTCCACAAATATATTGAGGGAAGGCAACGAAGAGGATCTGAAAGCAAGGCAGAATTGCAGGAAACAGATTTCAGGAGGTGGATTCGAATCGCCTTTAAAGCACATGAAAAGCGGCAAAACGTCGACAATGATGCCCTTGGCCAAAAAGGGCGTATGCGTTTTTTCCTGAATATATTCAGGAAAAAACGCATACGCCCTTTTTGGCCAACCAAGCAACCTGGAAAGGCAAATCAGCGCTACAAAGAAGTCTCGCTTCCCATCGGTCAAAAGGGCCATGCGGAAAAAAGTGTCAAAACCAGAAATGCAGGACAGGCCATGGAGAAATGGGAGCCTTGCTACGCTGATGGGCGGGATGTAAATTGCCAACAGCCACTCTGGAGAAGTGTACGGTGTGTCCTGAAACATCGAAAAAACACAGCTTAGAGCGCATAGGGCACTTCCACTCATGGGCATATAAATTGGGAAAACTAAAAATCAGCAAGACACAGGCACCCCAAAGTTTAGGGCTGCTCTGTTGACAAGACCCTCCACTTCATGACACCTCAAATATCCCAGGAAAGAGAAAAATGGATAAAGAAGTGGTGGTCCTTATGTACAATGGAATATCACTCAGCCATGAAATCAATGTCATAAGGCTAGTAGCAGCATGATGAGTGGCTTTAGCTACGACGATTCTAAGTGAAATAAGTCACACAGAAAAAGACACTTATCATAAGCTATCACTTAAAGAGGGAATGTAAAAACCGCTACACTTGAACTGAATTACAAAACAGAACAGAGTCACAAGTTTACAAAACACACTATGGCTGCTTAACGGGAAAGGTGGGGTGGGGTGATGCATAAAACAAGGGTTTCAAATGAGCTCAGATACCGTTCCATAAACCCAATATGTAATAGAAAGACCTACTCGTTGATCAGTGAACTGGACTCCACACCCCCTATTCACCGCACAAGAATATATCTGACTAGTAAGAATCTTAAAACCTATGTATTGATATCTCTCTGGAAGTGAGTCAAGTGGGTGTAAAGCGGCAGAAACACAGCCGTGAAAAGCAGCTAAACCCCATTATAAAAATAAATTACTTTTAAAAACCCGTGAAACAAAGACACTGAAAGAGAGAGAAATTCTTACAAAATTCGTTCAGGGGCTGTGATGCAACCTGGATTGACCATATCTAGACCCACAGCTGGATGAGACATAAGGGTGGACACTCTCGGGGCTGAGAGGTTTGGTGAGGTTGGGGGAGCAAACGCAGAGCCTTTAAAGTAATACTGCCTGTTACCCATCCCATGGGTGCCAAATCTCCAGGTTCAAGGGCATCTTCCTACCTCGAAA
This sequence comes from Balaenoptera borealis, assembly GCF_965194805.1. Lineage (NCBI taxonomy): Eukaryota > Metazoa > Chordata > Mammalia > Artiodactyla > Balaenopteridae > Balaenoptera > Balaenoptera borealis. Next base: position 36,095 of record NW_028122528.1, on the reverse strand, counting down.
ACATGCATGAGAAACCCAGAAGGTGGTACACCGTGTGATCGGGAAAGGTTTCCAAAACGCACCTCATTTCTCATCTCCTTGTGCTCGGGTTCGCCATTCCAGCCGCTTTACTAGCAATCTCCCTCCTTGGAGAATCAGCACCTTTAACCTCCCGTTCCGTACAGCTTGCAATTTGTCCTGAGGATGAACGGGAAGAGGGGGAGCCAATGAGAGACTAGCTCTAGGTGTTGGGACAGGCACAGGTCACTCTATTTTCCCATCAGGAAGAAGAATTAACCACAGGCTCAGCCTGCCGCCCGGAAGCAGAAGAGGGCCTGAGGCAATCCTGCGCTTTTGCGGCCAGCTCCCAAAAAAGCGAGTTGAAAAATGGAGCTCAGGGGCACTGCAATTCACAAACCTGCAGAGTTATAAATGATAACTCTCGTCCACAAATATATTGAGGGAAGGCAACGAAGAGGATCTGAAAGCAAGGCAGAATTGCAGGAAACAGATTTCAGGAGGTGGATTCGAATCGCCTTTAAAGCACATGAAAAGCGGCAAAACGTCGACAATGATGCCCTTGGCCAAAAAGGGCGTATGCGTTTTTTCCTGAATATATTCAGGAAAAAACGCATACGCCCTTTTTGGCCAACCAAGCAACCTGGAAAGGCAAATCAGCGCTACAAAGAAGTCTCGCTTCCCATCGGTCAAAAGGGCCATGCGGAAAAAAGTGTCAAAACCAGAAATGCAGGACAGGCCATGGAGAAATGGGAGCCTTGCTACGCTGATGGGCGGGATGTAAATTGCCAACAGCCACTCTGGAGAAGTGTACGGTGTGTCCTGAAACATCGAAAAAACACAGCTTAGAGCGCATAGGGCACTTCCACTCATGGGCATATAAATTGGGAAAACTAAAAATCAGCAAGACACAGGCACCCCAAAGTTTAGGGCTGCTCTGTTGACAAGACCCTCCACTTCATGACACCTCAAATATCCCAGGAAAGAGAAAAATGGATAAAGAAGTGGTGGTCCTTATGTACAATGGAATATCACTCAGCCATGAAATCAATGTCATAAGGCTAGTAGCAGCATGATGAGTGGCTTTAGCTACGACGATTCTAAGTGAAATAAGTCACACAGAAAAAGACACTTAACATAAGCTATCACTTATAGAGGGAATGTAAAAACCGCTACACTTGAACTGAATTACAAAACAGAACAGAGTCACACGTTTAGAAAACACACTATGGCTGCTTAACGGGAAAGGTGGGGTGGGGTGATGCATAAAACAAGGGTTTCAAATGAGCTCAGACACCGTTCCCTAAACCCAATATGTAATAGAAAGACCTACTCCTTGCTCAGTGAACTGGACTCCACACCCCCTATTCACCGCACAAGAATATATCTGACTAGTAAGAATCTTAAAACCTATGTATTGATAGCTCTCTGGAAGTGAGTCAAGTGGGTGTCAAGCGGCAGAAATACAGCCGTGAAAAGCAGCTAAACCCCATTATAAAAATAAATTACTTTTAAAAACCCGTGAAACAAAGACACTGAAAGAGAGAGAAATTCTTACAAAATTCGTTCAGGGGCTGTTATGCAACCTGGATTGACCATATCTAGACCCACAGCTGGATGAGACATAAGGGTGGACACTCTCGGGGCTGAGAGGTTTGGTGAGGTTGGGGGAGCAAACGCAGAGCCTTTAAAGTAATACTGCCTGTTACCCATCCCATGGGTGCCAAATCTCCAGGTTCAAGGGCATCTTCCTACCTCGAAAACATGCATGAGAAACCCAGAAGGTGGTACACCGTGTGATCGGGAAAGGTTTCCAAAACGCACCTCATTTCTCATCTCCTTGTGCTCGGGTTCGCCATTCCAGCCGCTTTACTAGCAATCTCCCTCCTTGGAGAATCAGCACCTTTAACCTCCCGTTCCGTACAGCTTGCAATTTGTCCTGAGGATGAACGGGAAGAGGGGGAGCCAATGAGAGACTAGCTCTAGGTGTTGGGACAGGCACAGGTCACTCTATTTTCCCATCAGGAAGAAGAATTAACCACAGGCTCAGCCTGCCGCCCGGAAGCAGAAGAGGGCCTGAGGCAATCCTGCGCTTTTGCGGCCAGCTCCCAAAAAAGCGAGTTGAAAAATGGAGCTCAGGGGCACTGCAATTCACAAACCTGCAGAGTTATAAATGATAACTCTCGTCCACAAATATATTGAGGGAAGGCAACGAAGAGGATCTGAAAGCAAGGCAGAATTGCAGGAAACAGATTTCAGGAGGTGGATTCGAATCGCCTTTAAAGCACATGAAAAGCGGCAAAACGTCGACAATGATGCCCTTGGCCAAAAAGGGCGTATGCGTTTTTTCCTGAATATATTCAGGAAAAAACGCATACGCCCTTTTTGGCCAACCAAGCAACCTGGAAAGGCAAATCAGCGCTACAAAGAAGTCTCGCTTCCCATCGGTCAAAAGGGCCATGCGGAAAAAAGTGTCAAAACCAGAAATGCAGGACAGGCCATGGAGAAATGGGAGCCTTGCTACGCTGATGGGCGGGATGTAAATTGCCAACAGCCACTCTGGAGAAGTGTACGGTGTGTCCTGAAACATCGAAAAAACACAGCTTAGAGCGCATAGGGCACTTCCACTCATGGGCATATAAATTGGGAAAACTAAAAATCAGCAAGACACAGGCACCCCAAAGTTTAGGGCTGCTCTGTTGACAAGACCCTCCACTTCATGACACCTCAAATATCCCAGGAAAGAGAAAAATGGATAAAGAAGTGGTGGTCCTTATGTACAATGGAATATCACTCAGCCATGAAATCAATGTCATAAGGCTAGTAGCAGCATGATGAGTGGCTTTAGCTACGACGATTCTAAGTGAAATAAGTCACACAGAAAAAGACACTTATCATAAGCTATCACTTAAAGAGGGAATGTAAAAACCGCTACACTTGAACTGAATTACAAAACAGAACAGAGTCACAAGTTTACAAAACACACTATGGCTGCTTAACGGGAAAGGTGGGGTGGGGTGATGCATAAAACAAGGGTTTCAAATGAGCTCAGATACCGTTCCATAAACCCAATATGTAATAGAAAGACCTACTCGTTGCTCAGTGAACTGGACTCCACACCCCCTATTCACCGCACAAGAATATATCTGACTAGTAAGAATCTTAAAACCTATGTATTGATATCTCTCTGGAAGTGAGTCAAGTGGGTGTCAAGCGGCAGAAACACAGCCGTGAAAAGCAGCTAAACCCCATTATAAAAATAAATTACTTTTAAAAACCCGTGAAACAAAGACACTGAAAGAGAGAGAAATTCTTACAAAATTCGTTCAGGGGCTGTGATGCAACCTGGATTGACCATATCTAGACCCACAGCTGGATGAGACATAAGGGTGGACACTCTCGGGGCTGAGAGGTTTGGTGAGGTTGGGGGAGCAAGCGCAGCGCCTTTAAAGTAATACTGCCTGTAACCCATCCCATGGGTCCCAAATCTCCAGGGTCAAGGGCATCTTCCTACCTCGAAAACATGCATGAGAAACCCAGAAGGTGGTACACCGTGTGATCGGGAAAGGTTTCTAAAACGCACCTCATTTCTCATCTCCTTGTGCTCGGGTTCACCATTCCAGCCGCTTTACTAGCAATCTCCCTCCTTGGAGAATCAGCACCTTTAACCTCCCGTTCCGTACAGCTTGCAATTTGTCCTGAGGATGAACGGGAAGAGGGGGAGCCAATGAGAGACTAGCTCTAGGTGTTGGGACAGGCACAGGTCACTCTATTTTCCCATCAGGAAGAAGAATTAACCACAGGCTCAGCCTGCCGCCAGGAAGCAGAAGAGGGCCTGAGGCAATCCTGCGCTTTTGCGGCCAGCTCCCAAAAAAGCGAGTTGAAAAATGGAGCTCAGGGGCACTGCAATTCACAAACCTGCAGAGTTATAAATGATAACTCTCGTCCACAAATATATTGAGGGAAGGCAACGAAGAGGATCTGAAAGCAAGGCAGAATTGCAGGAAACAGATTTCAGGAGGTGGATTCGAATCGCCTTTAAAGCACATGAAAAGCGGCAAAACGTCGACAATGATGCCCTTGGCCAAAAAGGGCGTATGCGTTTTTTCCTGAATATATTCAGGAAAAAACGCATACGCCCTTTTTGGCCAACCAAGCAACCTGGAAAGGCAAATCAGCGCTACAAAGAAGTCTCGCTTCCCATCGGTCAAAAGGGCCATGCGGAAAAAAGTGTCAAAACCAGAAATGCAGGACAGGCCATGGAGAAATGGGAGCCTTGCTACGCTGATGGGCGGGATGTAAATTGCCAACAGCCACTCTGGAGAAGTGTACGGTGTGTCCTGAAACATCGAAAAAACACAGCTTAGAGCGCATAGGGCACTTCCACTCATGGGCATATAAATTGGGAAAACTAAAAATCAGCAAGACACAGGCACCCCAAAGTTTAGGGCTGCTCTGTTGACAAGACCCTCCACTTCATGACACCTCAAATATCCCAGGAAAGAGAAAAATGGATAAAGAAGTGGTGGTCCTTATGTACAATGGAATATCACTCAGCCATGAAATCAATGTCATAAGGCTAGTAGCAGCATGATGAGTGGCTTTAGCTACGACGATTCTAAGTGAAATAAGTCACACAGAAAAAGACACTTATCATAAGCTATCACTTAAAGAGGGAATGTAAAAACCGCTACACTTGAACTGAATTACAAAACAGAACAGAGTCACAAGTTTACAAAACACACTATGGCTGCTTAACGGGAAAGGTGGGGTGGGGTGATGCATAAAACAAGGGTTTCAAATGAGCTCAGACACCGTTCCATAAACCCAATATGTAATAGAAAGACCTACTCGTTGCTCAGTGAACTGGACTCCACACCCCCTATTCACCGCACAAGAATATATCTGACTAGTAAGAATCTTAAAACCTATGTATTGATATCTCTCTGGAAGTGAGTCAAGTGGGTGTAAAGCGGCAGAAACACAGCCGTGAAAAGCAGCTAAACCCCATTATAAAAATAAATTACTTTTAAAAACCCGTGAAACAAAGACACTGAAAGAGAGAGAAATTCGTACAAAATTCGTTCAGGGGCTGTGATGCAACCTGGATTGACCATATCTAGACCCACAGCTGGATGAGACATAAGGGTGGACACTCTCGGGGCTGAGAGTTTTGGTGAGGTTGGGGGAGCAAGCGCAGCGCCTTTAAAGTAATACTGCCTGTAACCCATCCCATGGGTCCCAAATCTCTAGGTTCAAGGGCATCTTCCTACCTCGAAAACATGCATGAGAAACCCAGAAGGTGGTACACCGTGTGATCGGGAAAGGTTTCTAAAACGCACCTCATTTCTCATCTCCTTGTGCTCGGGTTCACCATTCCAGCCGCTTTACAAGCAATCTCCCTCCTTGGAGAATCAGCACCTTTAACCTCCCGTTCCGTACAGCTTGCAATTTGTCCTGAGGATGAACGGGAAGAGGGGGAGCCAATGAGAGACTAGCTCTAGGTGTTGGCACAGGCACAGGTCACTCTATTTTCCCATCAGGAAGAAGAATTAACCACAGGCTCAGCCTGCCGCCAGGAAGCAGAAGAGGGCCTGAGGCAATCCTGCGCTTTTGCGGCCAGCTCCCAAAAAAGCGAGTTGAAAAATGGAGCTCAGGGGCACTGCAATTCACAAACCTGCAGAGTTATAAATGATAACTCTCGTCCACAAATATATTGAGGGAAGGCAACGAAGAGGATTTGAAAGCAAGGCAGAATTGCAGGAAACAGATTTCAGGAGGTAGATTCGAATCGCCTTTAAAGCACATGAAAAGCGGCAAAACGTCGACAATGATGCCCTTGGCCAAAAAGGGCGTATGCGTTTTTTCCTGAATACATTCAGGAAAAAACGCATACGCCCTTTTTGGCCAACCAAGTAACCTGGAAAGGCAAATCAGCGCTACAAAGAAGTCTCGCTTCCCATCGGTCAAAAGGGCCATGCGGAAAAAAGTGTCAAAACCAGAAATGCAGGACAGGCCATGGAGAAATGGGAGCCTTGCTACGCTGATGGGCGGGATGTAAATTGCCAACAGCCACTCTGGAGAAGTGTACGGTGTGTCCTGAAACATCGAAAAAACACAGCTTAGAGCGCATAGGGCACTTCCACTCATGGGCATATAAATTGGGAAAACTAAAAATCAGCAAGACACAGGCACCCCAAAGTTTAGGGCTGCTCTGTTGACAAGACCCTCCACTTCATGACACCTCAAATATCCCAGGAAAGAGAAAAATGGATAAAGAAGTGGTGGTCCTTATGTACAATGGAATATCACTCAGCCATGAAATCAATGTCATAAGGCTAGTAGCAGCATGATGAGTGGCTTTAGCTACGACGATTCTAAGTGAAATAAGTCACACAGAAAAAGACACTTATCATAAGCTATCACTTATAGAGGGAATGTAAAAACCGCTACACTTGAACTGAATTACAAAACAGAACAGAGTCACAAGTTTACAAAACACACTATGGCTGCTTAACGGGAAAGGTGGGGTGGGGTGATGCATAAAACAAGGGTTTCAAATGAGCTCAGACACCGTTCCCTAAACCCAATATGTAATAGAAAGACCTACTCCTTGCTCAGTGAACTGGACTCCACACCCCCTATTCACCGCACAAGAATATATCTGACTAGTAAGAATCTTAAAACCTATGTATTGATATCTCTCTGGAAGTGAGTCAAGTGGGTGTAAAGCGGCAGAAATACAGCCGTGAAAAGCAGCTAAACCCCATTATAAAAATAAATTACTTTTAAAAACCCGTGAAACAAAGACACTGAAAGAGAGAGAAATTCGTACAAAATTCGTTCAGGGGCTGTGATGCAACCTGGATTGACCATATCTAGACCCACAGCTGGATGAGACATAAGGGTGGACACTCTCGGGGCTGAGAGGTTTGGTGAGGTTGGGGGAGCAAACGCAGAGCCTTTAAAGTAATACTGCCTGTTACCCATCCCATGGGTCCCAAATCTCCAGGGTCAAGGGCATCTTCCTACCTCGAAAACATGCATGAGAAACCCAGAAGGTGGTACACCGTGTGATCGGGAAAGGTTTCCAAAACGCACCTCATTTCTCATCTCCTTGTGCTCGGGTTCGCCATTCCAGCCGCTTTACTAGCAATCTCCCTCCTTGGAGAATCAGCACCTTTAACCTCCCGTTCCGTACAGCTTGCAATTTGTCCTGAGGATGAACGGGAAGAGGGGGAGCCAATGAGAGACTAGCTCTAGGTGTTGGGACAGGCACAGGTCACTCTATTTTCCCATCAGGAAGAAGAATTAACCACAGGCTCAGCCTGCCGCCCGGAAGCAGAAGAGGGCCTGAGGCAATCCTGCGCTTTTGCGGCCAGCTCCCAAAAAAGCGAGTTGAAAAATGGAGCTCAGGGGCACTGCAATTCACAAACCTGCAGAGTTATAAATGATAACTCTCGTCCACAAATATATTGAGGGAAGGCAACGAAGAGGATCTGAAAGCAAGGCAGAATTGCAGGAAACAGATTTCAGGAGGTGGATTCGAATCGCCTTTAAAGCACATGAAAAGCGGCAAAACGTCGACAATGATGCCCTTGGCCAAAAAGGGCGTATGCGTTTTTTCCTGAATATATTCAGGAAAAAACGCATACGCCCTTTTTGGCCAACCAAGCAACCTGGAAAGGCAAATCAGCGCTACAAAGAAGTCTCGCTTCCCATCGGTCAAAAGGGCCATGCGGAAAAAAGTGTCAAAACCAGAAATGCAGGACAGGCCATGGAGAAATGGGAGCCTTGCTACGCTGATGGGCGGGATGTAAATTGCCAACAGCCACTCTGGAGAAGTGTACGGTGTGTCCTGAAACATCGAAAAAACACAGCTTAGAGCGCATAGGGCACTTCCACTCATGGGCATATAAATTGGGAAAACTAAAAATCAGCAAGACACAGGCACCCCAAAGTTTAGGGCTGCTCTGTTGACAAGACCCTCCACTTCATGACACCTCAAATATCCCAGGAAAGAGAAAAATGGATAAAGAAGTGGTGGTCCTTATGTACAATGGAATATCACTCAGCCATGAAATCAATGTCATAAGGCTAGTAGCAGCATGATGAGTGGCTTTAGCTACGACGATTCTAAGTGAAATAAGTCACACAGAAAAAGACACTTATCATAAGCTATCACTTAAAGAGGGAATGTAAAAACCGCTACACTTGAACTGAATTACAAAACAGAACAGAGTCACAAGTTTACAAAACACACTATGGCTGCTTAACGGGAAAGGTGGGGTGGGGTGATGCATAAAACAAGGGTTTCAAATGAGCTCAGACACCGTTCCATAAACCCAATATGTAATAGAAAGACCTACTCGTTGCTCAGTGAACTGGACTCCACACCCCCTATTCACCGCACAAGAATATATCTGACTAGTAAGAATCTTAAAACCTATGTATTGATATCTCTCTGGAAGTGAGTCAAGTGGGTGTAAAGCGGCAGAAACACAGCCGTGAAAAGCAGCTAAACCCCATTATAAAAATAAATTACTTTTAAAAACCCGTGAAACAAAGACACTGAAAGAGAGAGAAATTCTTACAAAATTCGTTCAGGGGCTGTGATGCAACCTGGATTGACCATATCTAGACCCACAGCTGGATGAGACATAAGGGTGGACACTCTCGGGGCTGAGAGGTTTGGTGAGGTTGGGGGAGCAAGCGCAGCGCCTTTAAAGTAATACTGCCTGTAACCCATCCCATGGGTCCCAAATCTCTAGGTTCAAGGGCATCTTCCTACCTCGAAAACATGCATGAGAAACCCAGAAGGTGGTACACCGTGTGATCGGGAAAGGTTTCTAAAACGCACCTCATTTCTCATCTCCTTGTGCTCGGGTTCACCATTCCAGCCGCTTTACTAGCAATCTCCCTCCTTGGAGAATCAGCACCTTTAACCTCCCGTTCCGTACAGCTTGCAATTTGTCCTGAGGATGAACGGGAAGAGGGGGAGCCAATGAGAGACTAGCTCTAGGTGTTGGCACAGGCACAGGTCACTCTATTTTCCCATCAGGAAGAAGAATTAACCACAGGCTCAGCCTGCCGCCAGGAAGCAGAAGAGGGCCTGAGGCAATCCTGCGCTTTTGCGGCCAGCTCCCAAAAAAGCGAGTTGAAAAATGGAGCTCAGGGGCACTGCAATTCACAAACCTGCAGAGTTATAAATGATAACTCTCGTCCACAAATATATTGAGGGAAGGCAACGAAGAGGATCTGAAAGCAAGGCAGAATTGCAGGAAACAGATTTCAGGAGGTGGATTCGAATCGCCTTTAAAGCACATGAAAAGCGGCAAAACGTCGACAATGATGCCCTTGGCCAAAAAGGGCGTATGCGTTTTTTCCTGAATATATTCAGGAAAAAACGCATACGCCCTTTTTGGCCAACCAAGCAACCTGGAAAGGCAAATCAGCGCTACAAAGAAGTCTCGCTTCCCATCGGTCAAAAGGGCCATGCGGAAAAAAGTGTCAAAACCAGAAATGCAGGACAGGCCATGGAGAAATGGGAGCCTTGCTACGCTGATGGGCGGGATGTAAATTGCCAACAGCCACTCTGGAGAAGTGTACGGTGTGTCCTGAAACATCGAAAAAACACAGCTTAGAGCGCATAGGGCACTTCCACTCATGGGCATATAAATTGGGAAAACTAAAAATCAGCAAGACACAGGCACCCCAAAGTTTAGGGCTGCTCTGTTGACAAGACCCTCCACTTCATGACACCTCAAATATCCCAGGAAAGAGAAAAATGGATAAAGAAGTGGTGGTCCTTATGTACAATGGAATATCACTCAGCCATGAAATCAATGTCATAAGGCTAGTAGCAGCATGATGAGTGGCTTTAGCTACGACGATTCTAAGTGAAATAAGTCACACAGAAAAAGACACTTATCATAAGCTATCACTTAAAGAGGGAATGTAAAAACCGCTACACTTGAACTGAATTACAAAACAGAACAGAGTCACAAGTTTACAAAACACACTATGGCTGCTTAACGGGAAAGGTGGGGTGGGGTGATGCATAAAACAAGGGTTTCAAATGAGCTCAGACACCGTTCCATAAACCCAATATGTAATAGAAAGACCTACTCGTTGCTCAGTGAACTGGACTCCACACCCCCTATTCACCGCACAAGAATATATCTGACTAGTAAGAATCTTAAAACCTATGTATTGATATCTCTCTGGAAGTGAGTCAAGTGGGTGTAAAGCGGCAGAAACACAGCCGTGAAAAGCAGCTAAACCCCATTATAAAAATAAATTACTTTTAAAAACCCGTGAAACAAAGACACTGAAAGAGAGAGAAATTCGTACAAAATTCGTTCAGGGGCTGTGATGCAACCTGGATTGACCATATCTAGACCCACAGCTGGATGAGACATAAGGGTGGACACTCTCGGGGCTGAGAGTTTTGGTGAGGTTGGGGGAGCAAGCGCAGCGCCTTTAAAGTAATACTGCCTGTAACCCATCCCATGGGTCCCAAATCTCTAGGTTCAAGGGCATCTTCCTACCTCGAAAACATGCATGAGAAACCCAGAAGGTGGTACACCGTGTGATCGGGAAAGGTTTCTAAAACGCACCTCATTTCTCATCTCCTTGTGCTCGGGTTCACCATTCCAGCCGCTTTACAAGCAATCTCCCTCCTTGGAGAATCAGCACCTTTAACCTCCCGTTCCGTACAGCTTGCAATTTGTCCTGAGGATGAACGGGAAGAGGGGGAGCCAATGAGAGACTAGCTCTAGGTGTTGGCACAGGCACAGGTCACTCTATTTTCCCATCAGGAAGAAGAATTAACCACAGGCTCAGCCTGCCGCCAGGAAGCAGAATAGGGCCTGAGGCAATCCTGCGCTTTTGCGGCCAGCTCCCAAAAAAGCGAGTTGAAAAATGGAGCTCAGGGGCACTGCAATTCACAAACCTGCAGAGTTATAAATGATAACTCTCGTCCACAAATATATTGAGGGAAGGCAACGAAGAGGATTTGAAAGCAAGGCAGAATTGCAGGAAACAGATTTCAGGAGGTAGATTCGAATCGCCTTTAAAGCACATGAAAAGCGGCAAAACGTCGACAATGATGCCCTTGGCCAAAAAGGGCGTATGCGTTTTTTCCTGAATACATTCAGGAAAAAACGCATACGCCCTTTTTGGCCAACCAAGTAACCTGGAAAGGCAAATCAGCGCTACAAAGAATTCTCGCTTCCCATCGGTCAAAAGGGCCATGCGGAAAAAAGTGTCAAAACCAGAAATGCAGGACAGGCCATGGAGAAATGGGAGCCTTGCTACGCTGATGGGCGGGATGTAAATTGCCAACAGCCACTCTGGAGAAGTGTACAGTGTGTCCTGAAACATCGAAAAAACACAGCTTAGAGCGCATAGGGCACTTCCACTCATGGGCATATAAATTGGGAAAACTAAAAATCAGCAAGACACAGGCACCCCAAAGTTTAGGGCTGCTCTGTTGACAAGACCCTCCACTTCATGACACCTCAAATATCCCAGGAAAGAGAAAAATGGATAAAGAAGTGGTGGTCCTTATGTACAATGGAATATCACTCAGCCATGAAATCAATGTCATAAGGCTAGTAGCAGCATGATGAGTGGCTTTAGCTACGACGATTCTAAGTGAAATAAGTCACACAGAAAAAGACACTTATCATAAGCTATCACTTATAGAGGGAATGTAAAAACCGCTACACTTGAACTGAATTACAAAACAGAACAGAGTCACAAGTTTACAAAACACACTATGGCTGCTTAACGGGAAAGGTGGGGTGGGGTGATGCATAAAACAAGGGTTTCAAATGAGCTCAGACACCGTTCCATAAACCCAATATGTAATAGAAAGACCTACTCCTTGCTCAGTGAACTGGACTCAACACCCCCTATTCACCGCACAAGAATATATCTGACTAGTAAGAATCTTAAAACCTATGTATTGATATCTCTCTGGAAGTGAGTCAAGTGGGTGTAAAGCGGCAGAAATACAGCCGTGAAAAGCAGCTAAACCCCATTATAAAAATAAATTACTTTTAAAAACCCGTGAAACAAAGACACTGAAAGAGAGAGAAATTCGTACAAAATTCGTTCAGGGGCTGTGATGCAACCTGGATTGACCATATCTAGACCCACAGCTGGATGAGACATAAGGGTGGACACTCTCGGGGCTGAGAGGTTTGGTGAGGTTGGGGGAGCAAACGCAGAGCCTTTAAAGTAATACTGCCTGTTACCCATCCCATGGGTCCCAAATCTCCAGGGTCAAGGGCATCTTCCTACCTCGAAAACATGCATGAGAAACCCAGAAGGTGGTACACCGTGTGATCGGGAAAGGTTTCCAAAACGCACCTCATTTCTCATCTCCTTGTGCTCGGGTTCACCATTCCAGCCGCTTTACTAGCAATCTCCCTCCTTGGAGAATCAGCACCTTTAACCTCCCGTTCCGTACAGCTTGCAATTTGTCCTGAGGATGAACGGGAAGAGGGGGAGCCAATGAGAGACTAGCTCTAGGTGTTGGGACAGGCACAGGTCACTCTATTTTCCCATCAGGAAGAAGAATTAACCACAGGCTCAGCCTGCCGCCCGGAAGCAGAAGAGGGCCTGAGGCAATCCTGCGCTTTTGCGGCCAGCTCCCAAAAAAGCGAGTTGAAAAATGGAGCTCAGGGGCACTGCAATTCACAAACCTGCAGAGTTATAAATGATAACTCTCGTCCACAAATATATTGAGGGAAGGCAACGAAGAGGATCTGAAAGCAAGGCAGAATTGCAGGAAACAGATTTCAGGAGGTGGATTCGAATCGCCTTTAAAGCACATGAAAAGCGGCAAAACGTCGACAATGATGCCCTTGGCCAAAAAGGGCGTATGCGTTTTTTCCTGAATATATTCAGGAAAAAACGCATACGCCCTTTTTGGCCAACCAAGCAACCTGGAAAGGCAAATCAGCGCTACAAAGAAGTCTCGCTTCCCATCGGTCAAAAGGGCCATGCGGAAAAAAGTGTCAAAACCAGAAATGCAGGACAGGCCATGGAGAAATGGGAGCCTTGCTACGCTGATGGGCGGGATGTAAATTGCCAACAGCCACTCTGGAGAAGTGTACGGTGTGTCCTGAAACATCGAAAAAACACAGCTTAGAGCGCATAGGGCACTTCCACTCATGGGCATATAAATTGGGAAAACTAAAAATCAGCAAGACACAGGCACCCCAAAGTTTAGGGCTGCTCTGTTGACAAGACCCTCCACTTCATGACACCTCAAATATCCCAGGAAAGAGAAAAATGGATAAAGAAGTGGTGGTCCTTATGTACAATGGAATATCACTCAGCCATGAAATCAATGTCATAAGGCTAGTAGCAGCATGATGAGTGGCTTTAGCTACGACGATTCTAAGTGAAATAAGTCACACAGAAAAAGACACTTATCATAAGCTATCACTTAAAGAGGGAATGTAAAAACCGCTACACTTGAACTGAATTACAAAACAGAACAGAGTCACAAGTTTACAAAACACACTATGGCTGCTTAACGGGAAAGGTGGGGTGGGGTGATGCATAAAACAAGGGTTTCAAATGAGCTCAGACACCGTTCCATAAACCCAATATGTAATAGAAAGACCTACTCGTTGCTCAGTGAACTGGACTCCACACCCCCTATTCACCGCACAAGAATATATCTGACTAGTAAGAATCTTAAAACCTATGTATTGATATCTCTCTGGAAGTGAGTCAAGTGGGTGTAAAGCGGCAGAAACACAGCCGTGAAAAGCAGCTAAACCCCATTATAAAAATAAATTACTTTTAAAAACCCGTGAAACAAAGACACTGAAAGAGAGAGAAATTCTTACAAAATTCGTTCAGGGGCTGTGATGCAACCTGGATTGACCATATCTAGACCCACAGCTGGATGAGACATAAGGGTGGACACTCTCGGGGCTGAGAGGTTTGGTGAGGTTGGGGGAGCAAGCGCAGCGCCTTTAAAGTAATACTGCCTGTAACCCATCCCATGGGTCCCAAATCTCTAGGTTCAAGGGCATCTTCCTACCTCGAAAACATGCATGAGAAACCCAGAAGGTGGTACACCGTGTGATCGGGAAAGGTTTCTAAAACGCACCTCATTTCTCATCTCCTTGTGCTCGGGTTCACCATTCCAGCCGCTTTACTAGCAATCTCCCTCCTTGGAGAATCAGCACCTTTAACCTCCCGTTCCGTACAGCTTGCAATTTGTCCTGAGGATGAACGGGAAGAGGGGGAGCCAATGAGAGACTAGCTCTAGGTGTTGGCACAGGCACAGGTCACTCTATTTTCCCATCAGGAAGAAGAATTAACCACAGGCTCAGCCTGCCGCCAGGAAGCAGAATAGGGCCTGAGGCAATCCTGCGCTTTTGCGGCCAGCTCCCAAAAAAGCGAGTTGAAAAATGGAGCTCAGGGGCACTGCAATTCACAAACCTGCAGAGTTATAAATGATAACTCTCGTCCACAAATATATTGAGGGAAGGCAACGAAGAGGATTTGAAAGCAAGGCAGAATTGCAGGAAACAGATTTCAGGAGGTAGATTCGAATCGCCTTTAAAGCACATGAAAAGCGGCAAAACGTCGACAATGATGCCCTTGGCCAAAAAGGGCGTATGCGTTTTTTCCTGAATACATTCAGGAAAAAACGCATACGCCCTTTTTGGCCAACCAAGTAACCTGGAAAGGCAAATCAGCGCTACAAAGAAGTCTCGCTTCCCATCGGTCAAAAGGGCCATGCGGAAAAAAGTGTCAAAACCAGAAATGCAGGACAGGCCATGGAGAAATGGGAGCCTTGCTACGCTGATGGGCGGGATGTAAATTGCCAACAGCCACTCTGGAGAAGTGTACGGTGTGTCCTGAAACATCGAAAAAACACAGCTTAGAGCGCATAGGGCACTTCCACTCATGGGCATATAAATTGGGAAAACTAAAAATCAGCAAGACACAGGCACCCCAAAGTTTAGGGCTGCTCTGTTGACAAGACCCTCCACTTCATGACACCTCAAATATCCCAGGAAAGAGAAAAATGGATAAAGAAGTGGTGGTCCTTATGTACAATGGAATATCACTCAGCCATGAAATCAATGTCATAAGGCTAGTAGCAGCATGATGAGTGGCTTTAGCTACGACGATTCTAAGTGAAATAAGTCACACAGAAAAAGACACTTATCATAAGCTATCACTTAAAGAGGGAATGTAAAAACCGCTACACTTGAACTGAATTACAAAACAGAACAGAGTCACAAGTTTACAAAACACACTATGGCTGCTTAACGGGAAAGGTGGGGTGGGGTGATGCATAAAACAAGGGTTTCAAATGAGCTCAGATACCGTTCCATAAACCCAATATGTAATAGAAAGACCTACTCGTTGCTCAGTGAACTGGACTCCACACCCCCTATTCACCGCACAAGAATATATCTGACTAGTAAGAATCTTAAAACCTATGTATTGATATCTCTCTGGAAGTGAGTCAAGTGGGTGTAAAGCGGCAGAAACACAGCCGTGAAAAGCAGCTAAACCCCATTATAAAAATAAATTACTTTTAAAAACCCGTGAAACAAAGACACTGAAAGAGAGAGAAATTCTTACAAAATTCGTTCAGGGGCTGTGATGCAACCTGGATTGACCATATCTAGACCCACAGCTGGATGAGACATAAGGGTGGACACTCTCGGGGCTGAGAGGTTTGGTGAGGTTGGGGGAGCAAGCGCAGCGCCTTTAAAGTAATACTGCCTGTAACCCATCCCATGGGTCCCAAATCTCCAGGTTCAAGGGCATCTTCCTACCTCGAAAACATGCATGAGAAACCCAGAAGGTGGTACACCGTGTGATCGGGAAAGGTTTCTAAAACGCACCTCATTTCTCATCTCCTTGTGCTCGGGTTCACCATTCCAGCCGCTTTACTAGCAATCTCCCTCCTTGGAGAATCAGCACCTTTAACCTCCCGTTCCGTACAGCTTGCAATTTGTCCTGAGGATGAACGGGAAGAGGGGGAGCCAATGAGAGACTAGCTCTAGGTGTTGGCACAGGCACAGGTCACTCTATTTTCCCATCAGGAAGAAGAATTAACCACAGGCTCAGCCTGCTGCCAGGAAGCAGAATAGGGCCTGAGGCAATCCTGCGCTTTTGCGGCCAGCTCCCAAAAAAGCGAGTTGAAAAATGGAGCTCAGGGGCACTGCAATTCACAAACCTGCAGAGTTATAAATGATAACTCTCGTCCACAAATATATTGAGGGAAGGCAACGAAGAGGATTTGAAAGCAAGGCAGAATTGCAGGAAACAGATTTCAGGAGGTCGATTCGAATCGCCTTTAAAGCACATGAAAAGCGGCAAAACGTCGACAATGATGCCCTTGGCCAAAAAGGGCGTATGCGTTTTTTCCTGAATATATTCAGGAAAAAACGCATACGCCCTTTTTGGCCAACCAAGTAACCTGGAAAGGCAAATCAGCGCTACAAAGAAGTCTCGCTTACCATCGGTCAAAAGGGCCATGCGGAAAAAAGTGTCAAAACCAGAAATGCAGGACAGGCCATGGAGAAATGGGAGCCTTGCTACGCTGATGGGCGGGATGTAAATTGCCAACAGCCACTCTGGAGAAGTGTACAGTGTGTCCTGAAACATCGAAAAAACACAGCTTAGAGCGCATAGGGCACTTCCACTCATGGGCATATAAATTGGGAAAACTAAAAATCAGCAAGACACAGGCACCCCAAAGTTTAGGGCTGCTCTGTTGACAAGAACCTCCACTTCATGACACCTCAAATATCCCAGGAAAGAGAAAAATGGATAAAGAAGTGGTGGTCCTTATGTACAATGGAATATCACTCAGCCATGAAATCAATGTCATAAGGCTAGTAGCAGCATGATGAGTGGCTTTAGCTACGACGATTCTAAGTGAAATAAGTCACACAGAAAAAGACACTTATCATAAGCTATCACTTAAAGAGGGAATGTAAAAACCGCTACACTTGAACTGAATTACAAAACAGAACAGAGTCACACGTTTAGAAAACACACTATGGCTGCTTAACGGGAAAGGTGGGGTGGGGTGATGCATAAAACAAGGGTTTCAAATGAGCTCAGATACCGTTCCCTAAACCCAATATGTAATAGAAAGACCTACTCCTTGCTCAGTGAACTGGACTCCACACCCCCTATTCACCGCACAAGAATATATCTGACTAGTAAGAATCTTAAAACCTATGTATTGATATCTCTCTCGAAGTGAGTCAAGTGGGTGTAAAGCGGCAGAAATACAGCCGTGGAAAGCAGCTAAACCCCATTATAAAAATAAATTACTTTTAAAAACCCGTGAAACAAAGACACTGAAAGAGAGAGAAATTCTTACAAAATTCGTTCAGGGGCTGTTATGCAACCTGGATTGACCATATCTAGACCCACAGCTGGATGAGACATAAGGGTGGACACTCTCGGGGCTGAGAGGTTTGGTGAGGTTGGGGGAGCAAACGCAGAGCCTTAAAAGTAATACTGCCTGTTACCCATCCCATGGGTCCCAAATCTCCAGGGTCAAGGGCATCTTCCTACCTCGAAAACATGCATGAGAAACCCAGAAGGTGGTACACCGTGTGATCGGGAAAGGTTTCCAAAACGCACCTCATTTCTCATCTCCTTGTGCTCGGGTTCGCCATTCCAGCCGCTTTACTAGCAATCTCCCTCCTTGGAGAATCAGCACCTTTAACCTCCCGTTCCGTACAGCTTGCAATTTGTCCTGAGGATGAACGGGAAGAGGGGGAGCCAATGAGAGACTAGCTCTAGGTGTTGGGACAGGCACAGGTCACTCTATTTTCCCATCAGGAAGAAGAATTAACCACAGGCTCAGCCTGCCGCCCGGAAGCAGAAGAGGGCCTGAGGCAATCCTGCGCTTTTGCGGCCAGCTCCCAAAAAAGCGAGTTGAAAAATGGAGCTCAGGGGCACTGCAATTCACAAACCTGCAGAGTTATAAATGATAACTCTCGTCCACAAATATATTGAGGGAAGGCAACGAAGAGGATCTGAAAGCAAGGCAGAATTGCAGGAAACAGATTTCAGGAGGTGGATTCGAATCGCCTTTAAAGCACATGAAAAGCGGCAAAACGTCGACAATGATGCCCTTGGCCAAAAAGGGCGTATGCGTTTTTTCCTGAATATATTCAGGAAAAAACGCATACGCCCTTTTTGGCCAACCAAGCAACCTGGAAAGGCAAATCAGCGCTACAAAGAAGTCTCGCTTCCCATCGGTCAAAAGGGCCATGCGGAAAAAAGTGTCAAAACCAGAAATGCAGGACAGGCCATGGAGAAATGGGAGCCTTGCTACGCTGATGGGCGGGATGTAAATTGCCAACAGCCACTCTGGAGAAGTGTACGGTGTGTCCTGAAACATCGAAAAAACACAGCTTAGAGCGCATAGGGCACTTCCACTCATGGGCATATAAATTGGGAAAACTAAAAATCAGCAAGACACAGGCACCCCAAAGTTTAGGGCTGCTCTGTTGACAAGACCCTCCACTTCATGACACCTCAAATATCCCAGGAAAGAGAAAAATGGATAAAGAAGTGGTGGTCCTTATGTACAATGGAATATCACTCAGCCATGAAATCAATGTCATAAGGCTAGTAGCAGCATGATGAGTGGCTTTAGCTACGACGATTCTAAGTGAAATAAGTCACACAGAAAAAGACACTTATCATAAGCTATCACTTAAAGAGGGAATGTAAAAACCGCTACACTTGAACTGAATTACAAAACAGAACTGAGTCACAAGTTTACAAAACACACTATGGCTGCTTAACGGGAAAGGTGGGGTGGGGTGATGCATAAAACAAGGGTTTCAAATGAGCTCAGATACCGTTCCATAAACCCAATATGTAATAGAAAGACCTACTCGTTGCTCAGTGAACTGGACTCCACACCCCCTATTCACCGCACAAGAATATATCTGACTAGTAAGAATCTTAAAACCTATGTATTGATATCTCTCTGGAAGTGAGTCAAGTGGGTGTAAAGCGGCAGAAACACAGCCGTGAAAAGCAGCTAAACCCCATTATAAAAATAAATTACTTTTAAAAACCCGTGAAACAAAGACACTGAAAGAGAGAGAAATTCTTACAAAATTCGTTCAGGGGCTGTGATGCAACCTGGATTGACCATATCTAGACCCACAGCTGGATGAGACATAAGGGTGGACACTCTTGGGGCTGAGAGGTTTGGTGAGGTTGGGGGAGCAAGCGCAGCGCCTTTAAAGTAATACTGCCTGTAACCCATCCCATGGGTCCCAAATCTCCAGGGTCAAGGGCATCTTCCTACCTCGAAAACATGCATGAGAAACCCAGAAGGTGGTACACCGTGTGATCGGGAAAGGTTTCTAAAACGCACCTCATTTCTCATCTCCTTGTGCTCGGGTTCACCATTCCAGCCGCTTTACTAGCAATCTCCCTCCTTGGAGAATCAGCACCTTTAACCTCCCGTTCCGTACAGCTTGCAATTTGTCCTGAGGATGAACGGGAAGAGGGGGAGCCAATGAGAGACTAGCTCTAGGTGTTGGCACAGGCACAGGTCACTCTATTTTCCCATCAGGAAGAAGAATTAACCACAGGCTCAGCCTGCCGCCAGGAAGCAGAATAGGGCCTGAGGCAATCCTGCGCTTTTGCGGCCAGCTCCCAAAAAAGCGAGTTGAAAAATGGAGCTCAGGGGCACTGCAATTCACAAACCTGCAGAGTTATAAATGATAACTCTCGTCCACAAATATATTGAGGGAAGGCAACGAAGAGGATTTGAAAGCAAGGCAGAATTGCAGGAAACAGATTTCAGGAGGTAGATTCGAATCGCCTTTAAAGCACATGAAAAGCGGCAAAACGTCGACAATGATGCCCTTGGCCAAAAAGGGCGTATGCGTTTTTTCCTGAATACATTCAGGAAAAAACGCATACGCCCTTTTTGGCCAACCAAGTAACCTGGAAAGGCAAATCAGCGCTACAAAGAATTCTCGCTTCCCATCGGTCAAAAGGGCCATGCGGAAAAAAGTGTCAAAACCAGAAATGCAGGACAGGCCATGGAGAAATGGGAGCCTTGCTACGCTGATGGGCGGGATGTAAATTGCCAACAGCCACTCTGGAGAAGTGTACAGTGTGTCCTGAAACATCGAAAAAACACAGCTTAGAGCGCATAGGGCACTTCCACTCATGGGCATATAAATTGGGAAAACTAAAAATCAGCAAGACACAGGCACCCCAAAGTTTAGGGCTGCTCTGTTGACAAGACCCTCCACTTCATGACACCTCAAATATCCCAGGAAAGAGAAAAATGGATAAAGAAGTGGTGGTCCTTATGTACAATGGAATATCACTCAGCCATGAAATCAATGTCATAAGGCTAGTAGCAGCATGATGAGTGGCTTTAGCTACGACGATTCTAAGTGAAATAAGTCACACAGAAAAAGACACTTATCATAAGCTATCACTTATAGAGGGAATGTAAAAACCGCTACACTTGAACTGAATTACAAAACAGAACAGAGTCACAAGTTTACAAAACACACTATGGCTGCTTAACGGGAAAGGTGGGGTGGGGTGATGCATAAAACAAGGGTTTCAAATGAGCTCAGACACCGTTCCATAAACCCAATATGTAATAGAAAGACCTACTCCTTGCTCAGTGAACTGGACTCAACACCCCCTATTCACCGCACAAGAATATATCTGACTAGTAAGAATCTTAAAACCTATGTATTGATATCTCTCTGGAATTGAGTCAAGTGGGTGTAAAGCGGCAGAAACACAGCCGTGAAAAGCAGCTAAACCCCATTATAAAAATAAATTACTTTTAAAAACCCGTGAAACAAAGACACTGAAAGAGAGAGAAATTCTTACAAAATTCGTTCAGGGGCTGTGATGCAACCTGGATTGACCATATCTAGACCCACAGCTGGATGTGACATAAGGGTGGACACTCTCGGGGCTGAGAGGTTTGGTGAGGTTGGGGGAGCAAACGCAGAGCCTTTAAAGTAATACTGCCTGTTACCCATCCCATGGGTGCCAAATCTCCAGGTTCAAGGGCATCTTCCTACCTCGAAAACATGCATGAGAAACCCAGAAGGTGGTACACCGTGTGATCGGGAAAGGTTTCCAAAACGCACCTCATTTCTCATCTCCTTGTGCTCGGGTTCGCCATTCCAGCCGCTTTACTAGCAATCTCCCTCCTTGGAGAATCAGCACCTTTAACCTCCCGTTCCGTACAGCTTGCAATTTGTCCTGAGGATGAACGGGAAGAGGGGGAGCCAATGAGAGACTAGCTCTAGGTGTTGGGACAGGCACAGGTCACTCTATTTTCCCATCAGGAAGAAGAATTAACCACAGGCTCAGCCTGCCGCCCGGAAGCAGAAGAGGGCCTGAGGCAATCCTGCGCTTTTGCGGCCAGCTCCCAAAAAAGCGAGTTGAAAAATGGAGCTCAGGGGCACTGCAATTCACAAACCTGCAGAGTTATAAATGATAACTCTCTTTCACAAATATATTGAGGGAAGGCAACGAAGAGGATTTGAAAGCAAGGCAGAATTGCAGGAAACAGATTTCAGGAGGTAGATTCGAATCGCCTTTAAAGCACATGAAAAGCGGCAAAACGTCGACAATGATGCCCTTGGCCAAAAAGGGCGTATGCGTTTTTTCCTGAATACATTCAGGAAAAAACGCATACGCCCTTTTTGGCCAACCAAGTAACCTGGAAAGGCAAATCAGCGCTACAAAGAAGTCTCGCTTCCCATCGGTCAAAAGGGCCATGCGGAAAAAAGTGTCAAAACCAGAAATGCAGGACAGGCCATGGAGAAATGGGAGCCTTGCTACGCTGATGGGCGGGATGTAAATTGCCAACAGCCACTCTGGAGAAATGTACGGTGTGTCCTGAAACATCGAAAAAACACAGCTTAGAGCGCATAGGGCACTTCCACTCATGGGCATATAAATTGGGAAAACTAAAAATCAGCAAGACACAGGCACCCCAAAGTTTAGGGCTGCTCTGTTGACAAGACCCTCCACTTCATGACACCTCAAATATCCCAGGAAAGAGAAAAATGGATAAAGAAGTGGTGGTCCTTATGTACAATGGAATATCACTCAGCCATGAAATCAATGTCATAAGGCTAGTAGCAGCATGATGAGTGGCTTTAGCTACGACGATTCTAAGTGAAATAAGTCACACAGAAAAAGACACTTATCATAAGCTATCACTTAAAGAGGGAATGTAAAAACCGCTACACTTGAACTGAATTACAAAACAGAACAGAGTCACAAGTTTACAAAACACACTATGGCTGCTTAACGGGAAAGGTGGGGTGGGGTGATGCATAAAACAAGGGTTTCAAATGAGCTCAGATACCGTTCCATAAACCCAATATGTAATAGAAAGACCTACTCGTTGCTCAGTGAACTGGACTCCACACCCCCTATTCACCGCACAAGAATATATCTGACTAGTAAGAATCTTAAAACCTATGTATTGATATCTCTCTGGAAGTGAGTCAAGTGGGTGTAAAGCGGCAGAAACACAGCCGTGAAAAGCAGCTAAACCCCATTATAAAAATAAATTACTTTTAAAAACCCGTGAAACAAAGACACTGAAAGAGAGAGAAATTCTTACAAAATTCGTTCAGGGGCTGTGATGCAACCTGGATTGACCATATCTAGACCCACAGCTGGATGAGACATAAGGGTGGACACTCTCGGGGCTGAGAGGTTTGGTGAGGTTGGGGGAGCAAGCGCAGCGCCTTTAAAGTAATACTGCCTGTAACCCATCCCATGGGTCCCAAATCTCCAGGGTCAAGGGCATCTTCCTACCTCGAAAACATGCATGAGAAACCCAGAAGGTGGTACACCGTGTGATCGGGAAAGGTTTCTAAAACGCACCTCATTTCTCATCTCCTTGTGCTCGGGTTCACCATTCCAGCCGCTTTACTAGCAATCTCCCTCCTTGGAGAATCAGCACCTTTAACCTCCCGTTCCGTACAGCTTGCAATTTGTCCTGAGGATGAACGGGAAGAGGGGGAGCCAATGAGAGACTAGCTCTAGGTGTTGGCACAGGCACAGGTCACTCTATTTTCCCATCAGGAAGAAGAATTAACCACAGGCTCAGCCTGCTGCCAGGAAGCAGAATAGGGCCTGAGGCAATCCTGCGCTTTTGCGGCCAGCTCCCAAAAAAGCGAGTTGAAAAATGGAGCTCAGGGGCACTGCAATTCACAAACCTGCAGAGTTATAAATGATAACTCTCGTCCACAAATATATTGAGGGAAGGCAACGAAGAGGATTTGAAAGCAAGGCAGAATTGCAGGAAACAGATTTCAGGAGGTCGATTCGAATCGCCTTTAAAGCACATGAAAAGCGGCAAAACGTCGACAATGATGCCCTTGGCCAAAAAGGGCGTATGCGTTTTTTCCTGAATACATTCAGGAAAAAACACATACGCCCTTTTTGGCCAACCAAGTAACCTGGAAAGGCAAATCAGCGCTACAAAGAAGTCTCGCTTCCCATCGGTCAAAAGGGCCATGCGGAAAAAAGTGTCAAAACCAGAAATGCAGGACAGGCCATGGAGAAATGGGAGCCTTGCTACGCTGATGGGCGGGATGTAAATTGCCAACAGCCACTCTGGAGAAGTGTACAGTGTGTCCTGAAACATCGAAAAAACACAGCTTAGAGCGCATAGGGCACTTCCACTCATGGGCATATAAATTGGGAAAACTAAAAATCAGCAAGACACAGGCACCCCAAAGTTTAGGGCTGCTCTGTTGACAAGAACCTCCACTTCATGACACCTCAAATATCCCAGGAAAGAGAAAAATGGATAAAGAAGTGGTGGTCCTTATGTACAATGGAATATCACTCAGCCATGAAATCAATGTCATAAGGCTAGTAGCAGCATGATGAGTGGCTTTAGCTACGACGATTCTAAGTGAAATAAGTCACACAGAAAAAGACACTTATCATAAGCTATCACTTAAAGAGGGAATGTAAAAACCGCTACACTTGAACTGAATTACAAAACAGAACAGAGTCACACGTTTAGAAAACACACTATGGCTGCTTAACGGGAAAGGTGGGGTGGGGTGATGCATAAAACAAGGGTTTCAAATGAGCTCAGATACCGTTCCCTAAACCCAATATGTAATAGAAAGACCTACTCCTTGCTCAGTGAACTGGACTCCACACCCCCTATTCACCGCACAAGAATATATCTGACTAGTAAGAATCTTAAAACCTATGTATTGATATCTCTCTCGAAGTGAGTCAAGTGGGTGTAAAGCGGCAGAAATACAGCCGTGGAAAGCAGCTAAACCCCATTATAAAAATAAATTACTTTTAAAAACCCGTGAAACAAAGACACTGAAAGAGAGAGAAATTCTTACAAAATTCGTTCAGGGGCTGTTATGCAACCTGGATTGACCATATCTAGACCCACAGCTGGATGAGACATAAGGGTGGACACTCTCGGGGCTGAGAGGTTTGGTGAGGTTGGGGGAGCAAACGCAGAGCCTTTAAAGTAATACTGCCTGTTACCCATCCCATGGGTCCCAAATCTCCAGGGTCAAGGGCATCTTCCTACCTCGAAAACATGCATGAGAAACCCAGAAGGTGGTACACCGTGTGATCGGGAAAGGTTTCCAAAACGCACCTCATTTCTCATCTCCTTGTGCTCGGGTTCGCCATTCCAGCCGCTTTACTAGCAATCTCCCTCCTTGGAGAATCAGCACCTTTAACCTCCCGTTCCGTACAGCTTGCAATTTGTCCTGAGGATGAACGGGAAGAGGGGGAGCCAATGAGAGACTAGCTCTAGGTGTTGGGACAGGCACAGGTCACTCTATTTTCCCATCAGGAAGAAGAATTAACCACAGGCTCAGCCTGCCGCCCGGAAGCAGAAGAGGGCCTGAGGCAATCCTGCGCTTTTGCGGCCAGCTCCCAAAAAAGCGAGTTGAAAAATGGAGCTCAGGGGCACTGCAATTCACAAACCTGCAGAGTTATAAATGATAACTCTCGTCCACAAATATATTGAGGGAAGGCAACGAAGAGGATCTGAAAGCAAGGCAGAATTGCAGGAAACAGATTTCAGGAGGTGGATTCGAATCGCCTTTAAAGCACATGAAAAGCGGCAAAACGTCGACAATGATGCCCTTGGCCAAAAAGGGCGTATGCGTTTTTTCCTGAATATATTCAGGAAAAAACGCATACGCCCTTTTTGGCCAACCAAGCAACCTGGAAAGGCAAATCAGCGCTACAAAGAAGTCTCGCTTCCCATCGGTCAAAAGGGCCATGCGGAAAAAAGTGTCAAAACCAGTAATGCAGGACAGGCCATGGAGAAATGGGAGCCTTGCTACGCTGATGGGCGGGATGTAAATTGCCAACAGCCACTCTGGAGAAGTGTACGGTGTGTCCTGAAACATCGAAAAAACACAGCTTAGAGTGCATAGGGCACTTCCACTCATGGGCATATAAATTGGGAAAACTAAAAATCAGCAAGACACAGGCACCCCAAAGTTTAGGGCTGCTCTGTTGACAAGACCCTCCACTTCATGACACCTCAAATATCCCAGGAAAGAGAAAAATGGATAAAGAAGTGGTGGTCCTTATGTACAATGGAATATCACTCAGCCATGAAATCAATGTCATAAGGCTAGTAGCAGCATGATGAGTGGCTTTAGCTACGACGATTCTAAGTGAAATAAGTCACACAGAAAAAGACACTTATCATAAGCTATCACTTAAAGAGGGAATGTAAAAACCGCTACACTTGAACTGAATTACAAAACAGAACAGAGTCACAAGTTTACAAAACACACTATGGCTGCTTAATGGGAAAGGTGGGGTGGGGTGATGCATAAAACAAGGGTTTCAAATGAGCTCAGATACCGTTCCATAAACCCAATATGTAATAGAAAGACCTACTCGTTGCTCAGTGAACTGGACTCCACACCCCCTATTCACCGCACAAGAATATATCTGACTAGTAAGAATCTTAAAACCTATGTATTGATATCTCTCTGGAAGTGAGTCAAGTGGGTGTCAAGCGGCAGAAACACAGCCGTGAAAAGCAGCTAAACCCCATTATAAAAATAAATTACTTTTAAAAACCCGTGAAACAAAGACACTGAAAGAGAGAGAAATTCTTACAAAATTCGTTCAGGGGCTGTGATGCAACCTGGATTGACCATATCTAGACCCACAGCTGGATGAGACATAAGGGTGGACACTCTCGGGGCTGAGAGGTTTGGTGAGGTTGGGGGAGCAAACGCAGAGCCTTTAAAGTAATACTGCCTGTTACCCATCCCATGGGTCCCAAATCTCCAGGTTCAAGGGCATCTTCCTACCTCGAAAACATGCATGAGAAACCCAGAAGGTGGTACACCGTGTGATCGGGAAAGGTTTCCAAAACGCACCTCATTTCTCATCTCCTTGTGCTCGGGTTCGCCATTCCAGCCGCTTTACTAGCAATCTCCCTCCTTGGAGAATCAGCACCTTTAACCTCCCGTTCCGTACAGCTTGCAATTTGTCCTGAGGATGAACGGGAAGAGGGGGAGCCAATGAGAGACTAGCTCTAGGTGTTGGGACAGGCACAGGTCACTCTATTTTCCCATCAGGAAGAAGAATTAACCACAGGCTCAGCCTGCCGCCCGGAAGCAGAAGAGGGCCTGAGGCAATCCTGCGCTTTTGCGGCCAGCTCCCAAAAAAGCGAGTTGAAAAATGGAGCTCAGGGGCACTGCAATTCACAAACCTGCAGAGTTATAAATGATAACTCTCGTCCACAAATATATTGAGGGAAGGCAACGAAGAGGATCTGAAAGCAAGGCAGAATTGCAGGAAACAGATTTCAGGAGGTGGATTCGAATCGCCTTTAAAGCACATGAAAAGCGGCAAAACGTCGACAATGATGCCCTTGGCCAAAAAGGGCGTATGCGTTTTTTCCTGAATATATTCAGGAAAAAACGCATACGCCCTTTTTGGCCAACCAAGCAACCTGGAAAGGCAAATCAGCGCTACAAAGAAGTCTCGCTTCCCATCGGTCAAAAGGGCCATGCGGAAAAAAGTGTCAAAACCAGAAATGCAGGACAGGCCATGGAGAAATGGGAGCCTTGCTACGCTGATGGGCGGGATGTAAATTGCCAACAGCCACTCTGGAGAAGTGTACGGTGTGTCCTGAAACATCGAAAAAACACAGCTTAGAGCGCATAGGGCACTTCCACTCATGGGCATATAAATTGGGAAAACTAAAAATCAGCAAGACACAGGCACCCCAAAGTTTAGGGCTGCTCTGTTGACAAGACCCTCCACTTCATGACACCTCAAATATCCCAGGAAAGAGAAAAATGGATAAAGAAGTGGTGGTCCTTATGTACAATGGAATATCACTCAGCCATGAAATCAATGTCATAAGGCTAGTAGCAGCATGATGAGTGGCTTTAGCTACGACGATTCTAAGTGAAATAAGTCACACAGAAAAAGACACTTAACATAAGCTATCACTTATAGAGGGAATGTAAAAACCGCTACACTTGAACTGAATTACAAAACAGAACAGAGTCACACGTTTAGAAAACACACTATGGCTGCTTAACGGGAAAGGTGGGGTGGGGTGATGCATAAAACAAGGGTTTCAAATGAGCTCAGACACCGTTCCCTAAACCCAATATGTAATAGAAAGACCTACTCCTTGCTCAGTGAACTGGACTCCACACCCCCTATTCACCGCACAAGAATATATCTGACTAGTAAGAATCTTAAAACCTATGTATTGATAGCTCTCTGGAAGTGAGTCAAGTGGGTGTCAAGCGGCAGAAATACAGCCGTGAAAAGCAGCTAAACCCCATTATAAAAATAAATTACTTTTAAAAACCCGTGAAACAAAGACACTGAAAGAGAGAGAAATTCTTACAAAATTCGTTCAGGGGCTGTTATGCAACCTGGATTGACCATATCTAGACCCACAGCTGGATGAGACATAAGGGTGGACACTCTCGGGGCTGAGAGGTTTGGTGAGGTTGGGGGAGCAAACGCAGAGCCTTTAAAGTAATACTGCCTGTTACCCATCCCATGGGTGCCAAATCTCCAGGTTCAAGGGCATCTTCCTACCTCGAAAACATGCATGAGAAACCCAGAAGGTGGTACACCGTGTGATCGGGAAAGGTTTCCAAAACGCACCTCATTTCTCATCTCCTTGTGCTCGGGTTCGCCATTCCAGCCGCTTTACTAGCAATCTCCCTCCTTGGAGAATCAGCACCTTTAACCTCCCGTTCCGTACAGCTTGCAATTTGTCCTGAGGATGAACGGGAAGAGGGGGAGCCAATGAGAGACTAGCTCTAGGTGTTGGGACAGGCACAGGTCACTCTATTTTCCCATCAGGAAGAAGAATTAACCACAGGCTCAGCCTGCCGCCCGGAAGCAGAAGAGGGCCTGAGGCAATCCTGCGCTTTTGCGGCCAGCTCCCAAAAAAGCGAGTTGAAAAATGGAGCTCAGGGGCACTGCAATTCACAAACCTGCAGAGTTATAAATGATAACTCTCGTCCACAAATATATTGAGGGAAGGCAACGAAGAGGATCTGAAAGCAAGGCAGAATTGCAGGAAACAGATTTCAGGAGGTGGATTCGAATCGCCTTTAAAGCACATGAAAAGCGGCAAAACGTCGACAATGATGCCCTTGGCCAAAAAGGGCGTATGCGTTTTTTCCTGAATATATTCAGGAAAAAACGCATACGCCCTTTTTGGCCAACCAAGCAACCTGGAAAGGCAAATCAGCGCTACAAAGAAGTCTCGCTTCCCATCGGTCAAAAGGGCCATGCGGAAAAAAGTGTCAAAACCAGAAATGCAGGACAGGCCATGGAGAAATGGGAGCCTTGCTACGCTGATGGGCGGGATGTAAATTGCCAACAGCCACTCTGGAGAAGTGTACGGTGTGTCCTGAAACATCGAAAAAACACAGCTTAGAGCGCATAGGGCACTTCCACTCATGGGCATATAAATTGGGAAAACTAAAAATCAGCAAGACACAGGCACCCCAAAGTTTAGGGCTGCTCTGTTGACAAGACCCTCCACTTCATGACACCTCAAATATCCCAGGAAAGAGAAAAATGGATAAAGAAGTGGTGGTCCTTATGTACAATGGAATATCACTCAGCCATGAAATCAATGTCATAAGGCTAGTAGCAGCATGATGAGTGGCTTTAGCTACGACGATTCTAAGTGAAATAAGTCACACAGAAAAAGACACTTATCATAAGCTATCACTTATAGAGGGAATGTAAAAACCGCTACACTTGAACTGAATTACAAAACAGAACAGAGTCACAAGTTTACAAAACACACTATGGCTGCTTAACGGGAAAGGTGGGGTGGGGTGATGCATAAAACAAGGGTTTCAAATGAGCTCAGACACCGTTCCATAAACCCAATATGTAATAGAAAGACCTACTCCTTGCTCAGTGAACTGGACTCAACACCCCCTATTCACCGCACAAGAATATATCTGACTAGTAAGAATCTTAAAACCTATGTATTGATATCTCTCTGGAAGTGAGTCAAGTGGGTGTAAAGCGGCAGAAATACAGCCGTGAAAAGCAGCTAAACCCCATTATAAAAATAAATTACTTTTAAAAACCCGTGAAACAAAGACACTGAAAGAGAGAGAAATTCTTACAAAATTCGTTCAGGGGCTGTGATGCAACCTGGATTGACCATATCTAGACCCACAGCTGGATGAGACATAAGGGTGGACACTCTCGGGGCTGAGAGGTTTGGTGAGGTTGGGGGAGCAAACGCAGAGCCTTTAAAGTAATACTGCCTGTTACCCATCCCATGGGTCCCAAATCTCCAGGGTCAAGGGCATCTTCCTACCTCGAAAACATGCATGAGAAACCCAGAAGGTGGTACACCGTGTGATCGGGAAAGGTTTCCAAAACGCACCTCATTTCTCATCTCCTTGTGCTCGGGTTCACCATTCCAGCCGCTTTACTAGCAATCTCCCTCCTTGGAGAATCAGCACCTTTAACCTCCCGTTCCGTACAGCTTGCAATTTGTCCTGAGGATGAACGGGAAGAGGGGGAGCCAATGAGAGACTAGCTCTAGGTGTTGGGACAGGCACAGGTCACTCTATTTTCCCATCAGGAAGAAGAATTAACCACAGGCTCAGCCTGCCGCCCGGAAGCAGAAGAGGGCCTGAGGCAATCCTGCGCTTTTGCGGCCAGCTCCCAAAAAAGCGAGTTGAAAAATGGAGCTCAGGGGCACTGCAATTCACAAACCTGCAGAGTTATAAATGATAACTCTCGTCCACAAATATATTGAGGGAAGGCAACGAAGAGGATCTGAAAGCAAGGCAGAATTGCAGGAAACAGATTTCAGGAGGTGGATTCGAATCGCCTTTAAAGCACATGAAAAGCGGCAAAACGTCGACAATGATGCCCTTGGCCAAAAAGGGCGTATGCGTTTTTTCCTGAATATATTCAGGAAAAAACGCATACGCCCTTTTTGGCCAACCAAGCAACCTGGAAAGGCAAATCAGCGCTACAAAGAAGTCTCGCTTCCCATCGGTCAAAAGGGCCATGCGGAAAAAAGTGTCAAAACCAGAAATGCAGGACAGGCCATGGAGAAATGGGAGCCTTGCTACGCTGATGGGCGGGATGTAAATTGCCAACAGCCACTCTGGAGAAGTGTACGGTGTGTCCTGAAACATCGAAAAAACACAGCTTAGAGCGCATAGGGCACTTCCACTCATGGGCATATAAATTGGGAAAACTAAAAATCAGCAAGACACAGGCACCCCAAAGTTTAGGGCTGCTCTGTTGACAAGACCCTCCACTTCATGACACCTCAAATATCCCAGGAAAGAGAAAAATGGATAAAGAAGTGGTGGTCCTTATGTACAATGGAATATCACTCAGCCATGAAATCAATGTCATAAGGCTAGTAGCAGCATGATGAGTGGCTTTAGCTACGACGATTCTAAGTGAAATAAGTCACACAGAAAAAGACACTTATCATAAGCTATCACTTAAAGAGGGAATGTAAAAACCGCTACACTTGAACTGAATTACAAAACAGAACAGAGTCACAAGTTTACAAAACACACTATGGCTGCTTAACGGGAAAGGTGGGGTGGGGTGATGCATAAAACAAGGGTTTCAAATGAGCTCAGACACCGTTCCATAAACCCAATATGTAATAGAAAGACCTACTCGTTGCTCAGTGAACTGGACTCCACACCCCCTATTCACCGCACAAGAATATATCTGACTAGTAAGAATCTTAAAACCTATGTATTGATATCTCTCTGGAAGTGAGTCAAGTGGGTGTAAAGCGGCAGAAACACAGCCGTGAAAAGCAGCTAAACCCCATTATAAAAATAAATTACTTTTAAAAACCCGTGAAACAAAGACACTGAAAGAGAGAGAAATTCGTACAAAATTCGTTCAGGGGCTGTGATGCAACCTGGATTGACCATATCTAGACCCACAGCTGGATGAGACATAAGGGTGGACACTCTCGGGGCTGAGAGTTTTGGTGAGGTTGGGGGAGCAAGCGCAGCGCCTTTAAAGTAATACTGCCTGTAACCCATCCCATGGGTCCCAAATCTCTAGGTTCAAGGGCATCTTCCTACCTCGAAAACATGCATGAGAAACCCAGAAGGTGGTACACCGTGTGATCGGGAAAGGTTTCTAAAACGCACCTCATTTCTCATCTCCTTGTGCTCGGGTTCACCATTCCAGCCGCTTTACAAGCAATCTCCCTCCTTGGAGAATCAGCACCTTTAACCTCCCGTTCCGTACAGCTTGCAATTTGTCCTGAGGATGAACGGGAAGAGGGGGAGCCAATGAGAGACTAGCTCTAGGTGTTGGCACAGGCACAGGTCACTCTATTTTCCCATCAGGAAGAAGAATTAACCACAGGCTCAGCCTGCCGCCAGGAAGCAGAATAGGGCCTGAGGCAATCCTGCGCTTTTGCGGCCAGCTCCCAAAAAAGCGAGTTGAAAAATGGAGCTCAGGGGCACTGCAATTCACAAACCTGCAGAGTTATAAATGATAACTCTCGTCCACAAATATATTGAGGGAAGGCAACGAAGAGGATTTGAAAGCAAGGCAGAATTGCAGGAAACAGATTTCAGGAGGTAGATTCGAATCGCCTTTAAAGCACATGAAAAGCGGCAAAACGTCGACAATGATGCCCTTGGCCAAAAAGGGCGTATGCGTTTTTTCCTGAATACATTCAGGAAAAAACGCATACGCCCTTTTTGGCCAACCAAGTAACCTGGAAAGGCAAATCAGCGCTACAAAGAATTCTCGCTTCCCATCGGTCAAAAGGGCCATGCGGAAAAAAGTGTCAAAACCAGAAATGCAGGACAGGCCATGGAGAAATGGGAGCCTTGCTACGCTGATGGGCGGGATGTAAATTGCCAACAGCCACTCTGGAGAAGTGTACAGTGTGTCCTGAAACATCGAAAAAACACAGCTTAGAGCGCATAGGGCACTTCCACTCATGGGCATATAAATTGGGAAAACTAAAAATCAGCAAGACACAGGCACCCCAAAGTTTAGGGCTGCTCTGTTGACAAGACCCTCCACTTCATGACACCTCAAATATCCCAGGAAAGAGAAAAATGGATAAAGAAGTGGTGGTCCTTATGTACAATGGAATATCACTCAGCCATGAAATCAATGTCATAAGGCTAGTAGCAGCATGATGAGTGGCTTTAGCTACGACGATTCTAAGTGAAATAAGTCACACAGAAAAAGACACTTATCATAAGCTATCACTTATAGAGGGAATGTAAAAACCGCTACACTTGAACTGAATTACAAAACAGAACAGAGTCACAAGTTTACAAAACACACTATGGCTGCTTAACGGGAAAGGTGGGGTGGGGTGATGCATAAAACAAGGGTTTCAAATGAGCTCAGACACCGTTCCATAAACCCAATATGTAATAGAAAGACCTACTCCTTGCTCAGTGAACTGGACTCAACACCCCCTATTCACCGCACAAGAATATATCTGACTAGTAAGAATCTTAAAACCTATGTATTGATATCTCTCTGGAAGTGAGTCAAGTGGGTGTAAAGCGGCAGAAATACAGCCGTGAAAAGCAGCTAAACCCCATTATAAAAATAAATTACTTTTAAAAACCCGTGAAACAAAGACACTGAAAGAGAGAGAAATTCGTACAAAATTCGTTCAGGGGCTGTGATGCAACCTGGATTGACCATATCTAGACCCACAGCTGGATGAGACATAAGGGTGGACACTCTCGGGGCTGAGAGGTTTGGTGAGGTTGGGGGAGCAAACGCAGAGCCTTTAAAGTAATACTGCCTGTTACCCATCCCATGGGTCCCAAATCTCCAGGGTCAAGGGCATCTTCCTACCTCGAAAACATGCATGAGAAACCCAGAAGGTGGTACACCGTGTGATCGGGAAAGGTTTCCAAAACGCACCTCATTTCTCATCTCCTTGTGCTCGGGTTCACCATTCCAGCCGCTTTACTAGCAATCTCCCTCCTTGGAGAATCAGCACCTTTAACCTCCCGTTCCGTACAGCTTGCAATTTGTCCTGAGGATGAACGGGAAGAGGGGGAGCCAATGAGAGACTAGCTCTAGGTGTTGGGACAGGCACAGGTCACTCTATTTTCCCATCAGGAAGAAGAATTAACCACAGGCTCAGCCTGCCGCCCGGAAGCAGAAGAGGGCCTGAGGCAATCCTGCGCTTTTGCGGCCAGCTCCCAAAAAAGCGAGTTGAAAAATGGAGCTCAGGGGCACTGCAATTCACAAACCTGCAGAGTTATAAATGATAACTCTCGTCCACAAATATATTGAGGGAAGGCAACGAAGAGGATCTGAAAGCAAGGCAGAATTGCAGGAAACAGATTTCAGGAGGTGGATTCGAATCGCCTTTAAAGCACATGAAAAGCGGCAAAACGTCGACAATGATGCCCTTGGCCAAAAAGGGCGTATGCGTTTTTTCCTGAATATATTCAGGAAAAAACGCATACGCCCTTTTTGGCCAACCAAGCAACCTGGAAAGGCAAATCAGCGCTACAAAGAAGTCTCGCTTCCCATCGGTCAAAAGGGCCATGCGGAAAAAAGTGTCAAAACCAGAAATGCAGGACAGGCCATGGAGAAATGGGAGCCTTGCTACGCTGATGGGCGGGATGTAAATTGCCAACAGCCACTCTGGAGAAGTGTACGGTGTGTCCTGAAACATCGAAAAAACACAGCTTAGAGCGCATAGGGCACTTCCACTCATGGGCATATAAATTGGGAAAACTAAAAATCAGCAAGACACAGGCACCCCAAAGTTTAGGGCTGCTCTGTTGACAAGACCCTCCACTTCATGACACCTCAAATATCCCAGGAAAGAGAAAAATGGATAAAGAAGTGGTGGTCCTTATGTACAATGGAATATCACTCAGCCATGAAATCAATGTCATAAGGCTAGTAGCAGCATGATGAGTGGCTTTAGCTACGACGATTCTAAGTGAAATAAGTCACACAGAAAAAGACACTTATCATAAGCTATCACTTAAAGAGGGAATGTAAAAACCGCTACACTTGAACTGAATTACAAAACAGAACAGAGTCACAAGTTTACAAAACACACTATGGCTGCTTAACGGGAAAGGTGGGGTGGGGTGATGCATAAAACAAGGGTTTCAAATGAGCTCAGACACCGTTCCATAAACCCAATATGTAATAGAAAGACCTACTCGTTGCTCAGTGAACTGGACTCCACACCCCCTATTCACCGCACAAGAATATATCTGACTAGTAAGAATCTTAAAACCTATGTATTGATATCTCTCTGGAAGTGAGTCAAGTGGGTGTAAAGCGGCAGAAACACAGCCGTGAAAAGCAGCTAAACCCCATTATAAAAATAAATTACTTTTAAAAACCCGTGAAACAAAGACACTGAAAGAGAGAGAAATTCTTACAAAATTCGTTCAGGGGCTGTGATGCAACCTGGATTGACCATATCTAGACCCACAGCTGGATGAGACATAAGGGTGGACACTCTCGGGGCTGAGAGGTTTGGTGAGGTTGGGGGAGCAAGCGCAGCGCCTTTAAAGTAATACTGCCTGTAACCCATCCCATGGGTCCCAAATCTCTAGGTTCAAGGGCATCTTCCTACCTCGAAAACATGCATGAGAAACCCAGAAGGTGGTACACCGTGTGATCGGGAAAGGTTTCTAAAACGCACCTCATTTCTCATCTCCTTGTGCTCGGGTTCACCATTCCAGCCGCTTTACTAGCAATCTCCCTCCTTGGAGAATCAGCACCTTTAACCTCCCGTTCCGTACAGCTTGCAATTTGTCCTGAGGATGAACGGGAAGAGGGGGAGCCAATGAGAGACTAGCTCTAGGTGTTGGCACAGGCACAGGTCACTCTATTTTCCCATCAGGAAGAAGAATTAACCACAGGCTCAGCCTGCCGCCAGGAAGCAGAATAGGGCCTGAGGCAATCCTGCGCTTTTGCGGCCAGCTCCCAAAAAAGCGAGTTGAAAAATGGAGCTCAGGGGCACTGCAATTCACAAACCTGCAGAGTTATAAATGATAACTCTCGTCCACAAATATATTGAGGGAAGGCAACGAAGAGGATTTGAAAGCAAGGCAGAATTGCAGGAAACAGATTTCAGGAGGTAGATTCGAATCGCCTTTAAAGCACATGAAAAGCGGCAAAACGTCGACAATGATGCCCTTGGCCAAAAAGGGCGTATGCGTTTTTTCCTGAATACATTCAGGAAAAAACGCATACGCCCTTTTTGGCCAACCAAGTAACCTGGAAAGGCAAATCAGCGCTACAAAGAAGTCTCGCTTCCCATCGGTCAAAAGGGCCATGCGGAAAAAAGTGTCAAAACCAGAAATGCAGGACAGGCCATGGAGAAATGGGAGCCTTGCTACGCTGATGGGCGGGATGTAAATTGCCAACAGCCACTCTGGAGAAGTGTACGGTGTGTCCTGAAACATCGAAAAAACACAGCTTAGAGCGCATAGGGCACTTCCACTCATGGGCATATAAATTGGGAAAACTAAAAATCAGCAAGACACAGGCAC
>NW_028122529.1:0-93441 GCF_965194805.1 Balaenoptera borealis | reverse complement strand
GGTGTTCTTGAGTGGGACATCACAGCAAGCACTGAAAAGAATTCTTCTTCACTCGGAGACTTTACTCTGGCACTCACTGACCGCCACACAGCTGCCTCCTCCATGTTTCTGGCAGCCCAGTATGATAAAACTTCAGACGCCAAGAACATGGTCCCTCTACATCCATCGCTTTCTGCCAGCCTTGCTCAGGGAACACCATCTCAGATTCCAAATCAGGGGCAGAGCCGCCTGCCACTTCCCTGCCAGGAAGGAAGCCAGGTATATTACTATAACCAAGGCACACTGGAGTCTTTACTGTATGGAGAACTTGGCTCCTGCCCGCAATCCTACGGCTCGGCGTCATACACAGGAAGTCGGGCCTCTGGGCAACCAGAAATGGGAATGGGACTGAAGGAGATTCAGCCCACAAATATCCGACCACCAGCTTCCACCTCTGCAGTCTGCCACCCTGTGTCTGCTCAACGCATCACAGAAACAAGTTTTCAAGGTGAGTATAACAAACGCCAGAGAAAGTTGAAGAATGAGGTCGGCACTCAAAAATGGGGTCAAATCGACAGCTGGGAAGGGGTGTAGAGGCAGGTAGAATTTAGATCCTGAGCCTTTAATAACCACTACCTTCGCTCAGTGCCCTCTGTTTTTAGACTCTCTATGAGAACACCTAGGGCTTCCCTGGTGGCGCCGTGGTTAAGAATCCGCCTGCCAATGCAATGCGGGGGACACGGGTTCGAGCCCTGGTCTGCGAAGATCCCACATGCCGTGCAGCAACTAAGCGCATGTGCCACAACGACGGAGCCTGCATTCTAGAGCCCGTGAGCCTCAACTACCGAAGCCCACGTGCCTACAGCCCATGCTCCGCAACAAAGAGAAGCCACCGCGATGAGAAGCCCGCACACCGCAACCAAGAGTAGCCCCCGCTAGCCGCCAACTAGAGAAAGCCCGTGCACAGCAATGAGAGACCCAGTGCAGCCAAAAAAATAAATACGTAGAATAAATAAGTTCAAACAGTAAATAAATACATAAACATAAATTACAAAAAAAAGAACACCTAATGCAGGTGGGAAGGTGGGAGGGCCACTGTAGAGGTCATCTATGCTACATGTACAAGAACCCCGAGAGCACACCAATCGGTACCACACTTTTCACTGCTGTAGCCGATCGTTCCCCCTGTACTGCCACACTGTAGCACTCCCTTCCCTCATCTACTGCTATAGTCTCTTCGGAAGGTGTTTCAGAACTCTTGTTATGAGAGTGCCAGTTGAACTGTCCTCACTTCCTTCATTTATACCAGGATTGAAGACCTTGTGGTCCGAGATCCTGTCCAGAGAGCAAGCAGGCTAAGACTCTGTCTTTGTTGATGTATTTCATCAGCAAGGGCTCTACCCCCTCTCCTAGTTCATGGTGTGACGTGTTCTTGGCCTCTCGGGAAAGTGGGGAGAATGGAAAGGACCCTATATGAGAATGCTAGGCTTTGTAAAACATTTCAGGTTTTTAAAAATAAGACTCATTTTGTATTGGACTTATAAACAGTCCTATGAAATACAAAGCGAGCCGAGAATCAGCGACAGGAAAGGCTCACCAGTAAGAATTACAACAGTCACCGCTTACCTCGTAGCATAGGGCACTGTCCGTGATCCTTAAGAAGAGTTAGTAGAAATGCCTTGCCCATCTTGCCCCTGAACCCCTTGAAAGGTACACGACTGCTGTGTTGGTGTTTAGGGGGAGCATCTCACTTACCAGGGACTGACTTCTCCCTTGATCCCTTTGTAGGGATGGAGACCTCCCCCCTGGTGATGAAAAATTCCCTGGGATTGCAACCTCCAAGCCAGACGTTTTGTGTGACACAAAGTCAAGAACTCCCCAAGTCCTGCAGTAGCAGAAACAGCCACATACTTGAGAGTAACCCACCATCTGAACTTGGGGACATTTCAGTGACAGCTCCAGTCCAGAGTGCCAGGCGTCTCCTGGCCCTGCCTCCAGCTCCAAGCCAGGGACAAATAGAGAGTAAGCACGTGGATGATATCAAAACCAAGCTTTCAAAGCCTCTGGATGCCTACCAGATCCCAACAGAGAACCAAGATCCTCCACTACTCCCTTTAGGAATCCCTGATATTCACCAGCCGCTGGCCTGCACCGATCCCCTCAGCCAAGAGGAGCAGCCTGGTTCTGAAAATGCTGATCTGGGAGAGAACAGCCGGAGTCGTCAGGACCTAGGGACACTTGAAAATGGGATTGAACCTAGCAGTGGTCTTGCAGACATTACTACACTGGCGGAGGATATTCACCTTCCCCAGCTCTTTAATCCTTTGAAAGATCTTGATCAATCCCAAGGTCCCAACGTGATCAAAGCTAAAGACACCAGAGCCATTAAGGTGAATCAGGTGCAGGAAAAGCCAAGTGTCATAAAGGTTCCCTCTGATCAACCCAGGAAGAACAAACAGAAAGCCTCTGAGCCTATCAGTGGCGCTCCCAAGGCCAAAATCCAGCCAAAGAATCCAGAGTGCCTGTTAGGGGGAGAAGTGGTTACATGCCACGCTGCAGTCAGTGACAGGGCTCCTGTGAACACGGCCAAGCACTCTCAAGGCAAACCTCAGAAAGCTGCATCCAGAAAGATCAGCAAAACTAAGAGCCACGGGCAGGAAAAGACCAAAAGGACCAGAGGGAGAAACAAGGCTGAGGAGAACAAGCAGTCAGGGAACAAAGTCAAGGCAGAAGAGAAGCCAGCAATCCCCCACACGAAGCGAAAGGAACACCAAACTGAGCTTCTCCAACAGAGCTTTCAAAAGCCTCGAACCTCCCTTGGCGTGCGCATGCTGGAGTCTGTGAAGGTTCTTCATGCGCTGGGGAAGAAGAATGAGACGAAAACTGGGCTCTCTTCCTGTCGGCTCTTGGGAAAGTCAAGCAACCCCAAAGACCCCCAGCCACCCCCAGCTATCCAGCCATGGCGGCATACCCCACGTGAGGGGAAGGGTCCTGAGAAAACGCAAGTCCAAGCCCAGAAACCAGACAGCAGTGCTGAAACAGAGTGTCCGTCTCCAGCCCAGTATGAGCGGCCTCCTCCTGGGAAGGTCAAGTTGATACCTCTGCCTTTTTCTGCCTGGGACAAGCCTCAAGCTCGACCCGCTCCTCGGAGGCCACAGTCTCTGGCCTCACATCGGCCTGCTGGGGCTTACCGTGCCCAGCCTGGTTCTACTGACTCAGCTCAACCTGCTGCAGCCAATTCATCCCAGCCAGCTCCTGCCTCTTTGCCAGGCCCCGCCAAACCAGCTCAGCCAACTGTGACCAACCCAACCCAACCGGCTTGGCCCAACCATACCCAGCCTCGTGTCCCTCAGTCTGCTGCTCCTAGGCCTGCACCCTCCAAAACTTCATCTGGCGCTCCTCTCCAGCGGGAGCCTGTTCCCCCTGCTGTGAATAAGCGCCAGTCCCCACCCAAGCTCCAAACCCACTTTCTACTCCAAGACTTCAGCAAGCAACGAGTTCCATGGAGGGAACCCAACGTGCCTGAGCCAGTCATGTCAAAGCCCATCGAACAAGAGCAGAGGCCAGAGCGAGAGGCCATGAAGAGGCGGGCTCAACAACAACGGGAGAATGCTGCCAGATACACCTCTTCGGGCAAGCTGCAATTTTTCACCGAGAGGGAAAACGAAATGGAAATTGCCGACTACTACGGATACGTCAAGTGAGAGCTGCTAGGATTCTTGGTGCCACCTTGGCTACCAGCTGTTCTTCCATACACAGGTAAGACAGGTATAGAACTGAATAAGTAAATGGAATACAATTAATAGACGAGTAACAAACCTTTCGAATTTTCAGATGCTGCTAACTGGGGCGTGAGAAAGGAAGGACTGAAAGTTGGATGGGAGAATGAAGGAAAGGGGTAAAAACTGAGCAAAGAGGAAGGAACTTGGCCCAGGGCTAGGAAGGCCAAAAGAGACGTATGGATTTAGGAAAGGAAGCAGGAGCGAGGATGAAATGGCAGAAGTAAAAAGCAGGGTCAGAGGTCTGGGTTGAAAGAACACAATTGGAGTAGAGTTGAAGGTGACAGAAGATGAGTCTAGGTTTACTAGGAGAAATAGAAAAAGTCTCTCGGGGACGCTGGCCTTAAGTCTCACAACCACCAGATAGGTATTTCAGAAAACAAGAGGTTCAGGACACATCTCTGAAAGGTCTGAGTTGCCTTATTCAGGTGTGACTGTAGTGGGGGAATAGGGAAATCTACCAGAGAAGTGGCTAGGGCTCAGAGTTATCCTAGGGGCAGCTGACGACAGGGGCAGAGCCAAGGGAACTGCTGGATCAGGAGGCCCACGAACAAAGCAGGGGCATAGCCGCCTGTCACTTCCCTGCCAGGAAGGAAGCCAGGTATATTACTGTAACCAAGGCACACTGGGGTCTTTACTGTATGGAGAACTTGGCTCCTGCCCGCAATCCTACGGCTCGGCGTCACACACAGGAAGTAGGGCCTCTGGGCAACCAGAAATGGGAATGGGACTGAAGGAGATTCAGCCCACAAATATCCGACCACCAGCTTCCACCTCTGCAGTCTGCCACCCTGTGTCTGCTCAACGCATCACAGAAACAAGTTTTCAAGGTGAGTATACAGACGGCAGAGAAAAGTTGAACAATGAGGTCAGCATTCAAAAATGGGGTCAAATCGACAGCTGGGAAGGGGTGTAGAGACAGGTAGAATTTAGATCCTGAGCCTTTAATAACCACTACCTTCTCTCAGTGCTCTCTGTTTTTAGACTCTATATGAGAACACCTAGGGCTTCCCTGGTGGCGCCTGCCAATGCAGGGGACACGGGTTCGAGCCCTGGTCTGCGAAGATCCCACATGCCGTGCAGCAACTAAGCGCATGTGCCACGACGACGGAGCCTGCATTCTAGAGCCCGTGAGCCTCAACTACCGAAGCCCACGTGCCTACAGCCCATGCTCCGCAACAAGAGAAGCCACCGCGATGAGATGCCCGCACACCGCAACCGAGAGTAGCCCCCGCTAGCCGCCAACTAGAGAAAGCCCGTGCACAGCAATGAGAGACCCAGTGCAGCCAAAAACATAAATACGTAGAATAAATAAGTTCAAACAGTAAATAAATACATAAACATAAATTACAAAAAAAAAGAACACCTAATGCAGGTGGGAAGGTGGGAGGGCCACCGTAGAGGTCATCTATGCTACATGTACAAGAATCCCGAGAGCACACCAATCGGTACCACACTTTTCACTGCTGTAGCCGATCGTTCCCCCTGTACTGCCACACTGTAGCACTCCCTTCCCTCATCTACTGCTATAGTCTCTTCGGAAGGTGTTTCAGAACTCTTGTTATGAGAGTGCCAGTTGAACTGTCCTCACTTCCTTCATTTATACCAGGATTGAAGACCTTGTGGTCCGAGATCCTGTCCAGAGAGCAAGCAGGCTAAGGCTCTGTCTTTGTTGATGTATTTCATCAGAAAGGGCTCTACCCCCTCTCCTAGTTCATGGTGTGAAGTGTTCTTGGCCTCTCGGGAAAGTGGGGAGAATGGAAAGGACCCTATATGAGAATGCTAGGCTCTGTAAAACATTTCAGGTTTTTAAAAATAAGACTCATTTTGTATTGGACTGACAACAGTCCTATGAAATACAAAGAAGGCCGAGAATCAGTGATAGGAAAGGATCACCAGTAAGAACTACAGCAGTCACCGCTTACCTCGTAGCATAGGGCACTGTCCGTGATCCTTAAGAAGAGTTAGTAGAAATGCCTTGCCCATCTTGCCCCTGAACCCCTTGAAAGGTACACGACTGCTGTGTTGGTGTTTAGGGGGAGCATCTCACTTACCAGGGACTGACTTCTCCCTTGATTCCTCTGTAGTGATGGAGACTTCCCCGCTGATGAAAAATTCCCTGGGATTGCAACCTCCAAGCCAGACAGCTTTCCTATGGAATGACAGAGAACTTGTCAAGGTGAAACACCAGTCTGCGGGAGAAAGGGAAGAAGAGAATGATGGAAATCGTTTCTGGGAAACTATTTTTACATTATGTGTTGTTTGTTCCCGGTAAATAAACTGAAATCTTCTTAACAGTACAACAAAATCTAAACCACTAAAGCCAACAATACAGGAGTATAACGTTCGACAAAAATTTCTTTGGCTGCGCAGCATGTGGGATCTTAGCTCCCCAACCAGGGATTGAACCCACGCCTGCTGCGTTGGAAGCGCAGAGTCTTCACCACGGGACCACCGGGGAAGTCCCAGGACTATCACTTTTAAAGGAGAAGGTACAAACCCCTCGGTTCTATGAACTGGAGATTTTTAGTAAGAAGTCAATATATTTGTTGTTAGGCACATTTTATGTTAGGCTGTCTCCCTGCACAGGATGCAGGCGCCTTGAGAATGGAAGTCATATCCCTCTATAGTACGTCCCTCTTCTTTCTGCTTTGCAGTTTGCTGCTCCACTTGCTCAACCCCACCTAGTAATAACCTATACTTCCCTTGTTCCTGTTTTCCCATCTGGAAAACAGACAAAAGGCAACCAAACAACGCAAAGGTCTCAACAAATAAGGGATATCCAAAACCAGAGATGGCCAGAACTTCTGTACCCCTGATGAAATAGTCCTCATACAAAACCTGATAATCAAATTCCTTAATGCTAGGAATCACAGTGAAAAATAGTATCTGAACTGACTTCTGTCAGATGAGTGAGAACTAAGGTTAATTCAGTGTATCTGAAGCATAGAAAGTGAGGGCAAAAGTGGCACAAGATGGGGCTAGAGAAGCAGAGAGGATTCTAGACCACGCAGAGTC
This sequence comes from Balaenoptera borealis, assembly GCF_965194805.1. NCBI lineage: Eukaryota > Metazoa > Chordata > Mammalia > Artiodactyla > Balaenopteridae > Balaenoptera > Balaenoptera borealis. Next base: position 86,665 of record NW_028122529.1, on the reverse strand, counting down.
TTAAAGGCCAACAGTGTGTTTTCTATTCTCAAAACAATGTTTGTGAGCGATGTTTATGAGCAACGTTCCAACTTGCTTTGAAGGTTTCTTGTGTGAAGAGTGGATTGGAAGGAAACAAGATATATGGACACTAGTTAGGACCTAATCGCAACAGACAGGCAAGTTCAGTATTAGGAAGTTGAGGAAGAGCTGGCTGACAGATTCCAAAGAAATTCAGGAGATGAACTGAAGCGGGCTTAATGGGGTAGGAGATGGAGGAAAGGAAGGTCTTAGGGAATTCAAGGGTTTACTGCACACATGAGCAAAGTCTCAAAATTAATCATTTGAACGTACAGAGGCGGATCTCCCAAATGACACCGGTTAGGAAGCAACGGTACGCCCTTTAGAATTCCTAGAGACAACACAAATCAACTGTTTCGATGGAAAATTCGGCGGGACTCTTGATTTCCATGGGAATACAGAGAAAAGAGACACTGATCTGGCTTGCAGGTATATTTAGGAAGCTGTTAGCCGGACATCACCTACTAGTATCATGTAAGTAGGCCGTCCGAAGTAGGAAGCTTAGGGGAAAAACCTGGAGGAAAACTTAAAAGCTTAAGCCACACCTCTACACTACACCACCTTTCACAATTTCTTCTCAGATAAGCATCATCCCCATCAGTGAAGAAACTCGTTCGTACCTCATAATAGGAAAAACAGGCCTAAAGATTCAATGTGTGTCTTGGGAGGTCCCATCTATGCGATATCTTCCTGGGACCAGAAAAGGCCCCAGGAAGATCCATCTCTGCACCCCTGAAAGCTTACCACCAAGGAAAATGACTAGGTCCATAGATTGCCTCCCTCAAACCAGCTTACCTCACACATAGATCATTAGCAACTCCGCCCTTACTCACATTATCACAGTCACAAGAGTGGTTAGGGAGAAAAGCACTAACCAGGGGAACTAAAACAGAGGCAATCCAGGCCAAGCTGGGCTGGTGGCAGATATCTGCTCCTTACGCTCGGGTGCATAATGCGACTCACCACAGTGCCTTTTTCACAGACCCTTTTGAACGTTTCTCCACAGAATCCAACAGCTCAAGTTAGTTCATGACGCTTCAAGGTCAACAATCGTCAAGAGAAAAACATGCAATATGTCTTACAATGTTGGATTCCTTACAAACAGGACAAGGAGATAACCATGTAGACAAAACCAGAGCATTTGAAAACATCTGTATTCTACAAACACACCAGTGAATGCTATAAATAAGGTACTATGACATAAAACAAAATGAAAACTAGATGTGAGACTGTTCTCTTCAGTGTACAGACTTCATGGCAGTTGCTGCACACTATCTAGCTACTTAGATCTTTAACTCTCTGTTCTGTTAATACCAAATGAGGCCCAAGTGTGTCAACCTGTTTCCCACAGAAACCAAAAAGTCTACATGCATCTCTTTTCTCCTGTGCCCTTTCACCTTACCTGCTCCCAATTCTCCACCAACGTCCTCCTCTTTCTCTAATTATTCTCCTCTTCATTTTGCTTGGCCTTGCCCCCAAGCATGCAAGACAGAGAGTCCTAGAGGTCCAAGATTCTAGAGTGGCTGTTTGCAAGGCGGAGGAGATTACAGTAACTGCCACACTGTATATACTTCTGTGCAAAGAAAAAGGGACAGTGTTCAGAATGTCTCTCACATATAACAAGAGCTGGAGATGGCAGGATACCTGTGTGGCCCAAGGAACTAGAGCTAGCAAATTATGGGCCAAACAATTGCAACCAAAGGCTGGAAGAGGAAAGGTCTGCAACCAGCTCTGTCTCCTAGCTCTCTGGTATTTGCTGCCAACGGGCAGAGTCTATTTCGTGAAGCATCAAGCACTGAAAAGAAGACTCCTGCTGCTGGAAGGTGACAGGAAGTAACGTCCAATGCAAGATCAAGGCTTGTCCTCGAAGCAATGCCCATAATGGAAGAGAAAAAAAAAAGAGAAAGCGGAAGTGAAATGTTAAGTCGCAAGTCCAACCTGGCCCCCAGCCTAGCCCAGCCCAAGGAAGGTAGGAGTCAAGGAGAAGAAACTAAAAGAGAAGAGCCTTGGACCACAACATTCTCCACAAGGTACACTCAAGAAACTTCACCCTACTCTTGAACCAAGTTACAAAGAGAGCTTCTTAATCCCTACTTTGGCTCCTTAAAAGCTGCTATCAGTTCACTCATTAGACACATATGATTTCAGAACAACTGTAATAGTTCAAACTAGATGGCTCTTTCCTTCCTAAGGATTATTAATTAAAGAAGATCTATATAGCTCTAAGTATATGATACATAAAATAGAATACTCTGTAGAATATAAGTAACTCTTAGTTCAGTGTATTAATGAACGTCTGTAAGAAATGTGGCAATGATTTCCCTAATGGAAGAGCCTGGGGGAGGTAAATCTGTCTTCTAGGATTTCCTCCCCAGAGCTCAGAAACTCAGGTGTTGTTTTAGCTCTCCTACACTCTCTTCACCCAAGCCCGCCTTCCTGTTGGGGATCGGACCTCCCTATTGGCTCTCTCATACCTTTCAACTGCCTGCTTTGTGACATCACTCTCCTACCAAACCTACTACCACTTGGTAGAGTCTTGGGGTTTCCGTGGAGCTGTTTGGACCAGTAACCAGTGACCTCTGTACTGGACACGTGCGCCGTTCAGCTGCAGCCACTCGGACATCCTCTAGTGTTGTCTCCTCATCCCTGGTACCTGCAGTGGATGCTTCCTCTTCTCTGACCATGTCAGGTAAGAAAAGAAACTTTGGAAAGTTTTGCGTTCGATTCTTTTGCCCCTAAATTGAGTAGGAGATTCAAAATAGCATGGAATAATGAGGGAAAGTATTGAACTACACGTCTGGAGACCTAATTTCACTTTTGACTTTGACGTTTACTATCTGTGTGACTTTGGACAAATCACTGGCTGTCTCACAAAGCCTGTTGCTTTCCTTAACTGTTACGTTAGGATACCACGTTGGGTTGATCACTCTGATCCCCTTCTTTTCCAGTATTGAGCCTTAAAGGGTACCCATGTAGAAAACGAAATCAGACACTTCTCAAGAGTGTTTCAACAGAAACATAGAAAAGCCAGGGGACATAGAAAACTAGCAATATATACCAAGATGTTTCATCTCTAATGGTCTCCCTCCACTAGGATTTCGACTAGTTGAAAAGAGAGAATAGGGAGAGAGGATGGAGAGTACTGGGCTCTACAGGGAGGCACAGAGTCGAGCGTAAGGAAGTTTAGGACGGTTTTCATTAGCACAGGCCAACAGGCACCAAGAGATGGGAGAAAATGTAAGAATGAAGAGGGAAAGCATAGAGGAGCTCTCAAGAAAAACGGAGTTTGCAATGGAATGCTGATGGGAACCAAAGATTTTCAATTAAAGCAGAAACAGCACAGAGGGAAACCTGCTCAGAGCAGGGCAAAACCAAGTTGATGGTAGCAAACCCTTACATTAACAGACTTAAGAAGGAAAGTAAGGCCAGAACAGGGGATCACCGGGAAAGGCAGCTTATCAGAAAAGTCATACTCCGTTTTCTTTCTTTTATTGCCTCTCTGAATACAGTTGGCCACTTGACAGTTTTGAATATAAACATTTTAGAAATACGTTTTAGAAATGATGCCTCCTATAAACAAGCAACCACAGTGGTTATCTAGGGGGCTGCTTTTCAGTGTTTTATTCTTTCTAATTTTTAAACTAGGTAGACATTTCACCAATTCAACATTTTAAGTGATATCTTCTAAATTGAATCAGAAGGACTATTTTCCTTGGTGTGATATGTAGGTTCTAAGGCAAGGCTGCTTTTCATTTTTACAGTTATTTCCTTCCTAACACAGAGAGCACATTGATCAACAGCCATCGTTCGCTTGTAGAGCTTAGCTACCGAAGAAGAAGAAGAAGAAGAAAAAGTCAAGCCCCACATCTCTAATTCCCCCCACTTAGGGAATTCCCTGGCGGTCCAGTGCTTAGGACTCGGTGCTTTCACGGCCAGGGCCACGCGGCGCGGCCAAAGAAACAAAACAAACAAACATCCACGTTTATCGAAAACCATATTGTGGAGTCCTGTGGATTTTCTTACATTCGAAAATCTTTTTTAATTGGATTCTAGGCATGATGGTTTTTTGAGGTTTTGGGATGCCATCTTCTTGGATGCTGAAGATGATTCTAATCTAAGTTCTAGGATAAATCCAAAAACCTTCCTGATACATTTTAAGCTTCCTTTCTGCTTATTATATAAGCTATATTCATTGAAATATATATTTCTCCTAGGCTTAATACCTCTTACTTGCTGGGTAAAAATATGAAGGAGCACAATAATGAAACTCTTTTACACTTATTATTTTGCTGTCTGCTTCGTACCGGTTTTCATTGAAATACTTGTCTATATGTGTTGTGGCTACCTATACATGCACATTTATTGCATTCTGTTGCTTGTTATGCATTTTTTACTGACATACCTTCTCTGTCTGTATGCATTGGCTAGGAATTCATTCACCTCTATCACCTCCATCGTGTTTTCTGGTTAATAGTATTCACTAAAATAGAGTGGGCAAAATTCACTTTCATAATATTGCATGGATAGTACAGAATGCCATTTGTTAGTAAATTCATTAGGCTTCGATACTTGCCACATACCCCAGTTTTCATTAATATCTATGGATTTCTTTTTCGTTAACGTAATATGCTTGTCATGATTTTTCTTTGTCTTTCTAGAACTTATTGTATCTTCCTCCATATAAATCATACGCAATAGATCAGCTTATTCATCTATTAATTATTACTGCTATTATTATTGGTGGTGGTGTTATAACCACTTTATAGGTGAGGAATCTGAAGTAATCAGATAACTTTTCCCTTTCCAAAAGCACTTAAGAAATCCACTTTCGGGTAATCATTTTGAGGTAGGATGAGAAACCAGGCTTGAAGAGGGCAAAAATGACTCTTTCAATTCACCAGTTGGACTGAGCTGTACGTCACCTCTAGGTAATAGCGTGGGAACTGCACAAGCAAAGGGAGACACTGAAGACGACAATGGTAATAGCCGTACTGTTTTCTAATGGACAAAAAAAATGCCTATATTATAAGTTCTATTTCTCCTGCTTTCTGGCAGTATCATGCTCAGAGTGGAGTCCTGGCAAGGAAGTCAGGATACTTAGGTTCTGAAACCTGGTAATGATACTAACATAATGAGAGAACTTGAACAAGTCAACCCGACCTCTCTGAGCCTCAGTTTCCTTACGAAATGAGACTGAGAACATCGAAGTTCTCTAAGGGCCTCCTAGTTCTAAAATGCTTCCAGTCTAGGAAATAGCATAGAAGTCAATACGAGTGCAGGCTGAAGGGAAAGACAGGGCAGGGAGAAGGTTGCTTCCAGCCTAGAGAACAATCTCTGAACCACACCACTTGGCTCTTCTGCCCGTCTGTGCCCAAGATGGGAGCACAGGCAGTGAATAGAGAAGAGTGGAAAACTGCTCAGTCCTTACAGCCATCATTAACTGTCTGATTTTGGGTTTCTCAGGAAGTAGTGATAGTAGAGGTGTCCTGATAGCAAGAACCTTCAGATGATGCCGTTCCTCAAACGTAGTGAGAATTTCTCAACCTCCCTGAGTTTTTCATGACCCTCTTGTTCTTACAGAAAATTTCCAACATCCATCTCTACTTGGAACTCTAAATTCTCTGCAGCATTCTCCTCCTGTGGTGAGCAATGCAACTTCCCTAACACGAAGTGTCTGCAACTTCTCCAGAGTCTCTGCCCCTGCCGTCAGTTCGGCATCGGCTACTGGTACCCCTTTCCAGACACTCATGGGTAGTGCCTACCTTTACCAACATTCTAGCACGACTATGTTATCTGGAGTTACTGACCACAGCCAGATCTCCACTTCAGCTGCTTCCTATCCAGGTGTTCTTGAGTGGGACATCACAGCAAGCACTGAAAAGAATTCTTCTTCACTCGGAGACTTTACTCTGGCACTCACTGACCGCCACACAGCTGCCTCCTCCATGTTTCTGGCAGCCCAGTATGATAAAACTTCAGACGCCAAGAACATGGTCCCTCTACATCCATCGCTTTCTGCCAGCCTTGCTCAGGGAACACCATCTCAGATTCCAAATCAGGGGCAGAGCCGCCTGCCACTTCCCTGCCAGGAAGGAAGCCAGGTATATTACTATAACCAAGGCACACTGGGGTCTTTACTGTATGGAGAACTTGGCTCCTGCCCGCAATCCTACGGCTCGGCGTCATACACAGGAAGTCGGGCCTCTGGGCAACCAGAAATGGGAATGGGACCGAAGGAGATTCAGCCCACAAATATCCGACCACCAGCTTCCACCTCTGCAGTCTGCCACCCTGTGTCTGCTCAACGCATCACAGAAACAAGTTTTCAAGGTGAGTATAACAAACGCCAGAGAAAGTTGAAGAATGAGGTCGGCATTCAAAAATGGGGTCAAATCGACAGCTGGGAAGGGGTGTAGAGGCAGGTAGAATTCAGATCCTGAGCCTTTAATAACCACTACCTTCGCTCAGTGCCCTCTGTTTTTAGACTCTCTATGAGAACACCTAGGGCTTCCCTGGTGGCGCCGTGGTTAAGAATCCGCCTGCCAATGCAATGCGGGGGACACGGGTTCGAGCCCTGGTCTGCGAAGATCCCACATGCCGTGCAGCAACTAAGCGCATGTGCCACAACGACGGAGCCTGCATTCTAGAGCCCGTGAGCCTCAACTACCGAAGCCCACGTGCCTACAGCCCATGCTCCGCAACAAGAGAAGCCACCGCGATGAGAAGCCCGCACACCGCAACCAAGAGTAGCCCCCGCTAGCCGCCAACTAGAGAAAGCCCGTGCACAGCAATGAGAGACCCAGTGCAGCCAAAAACATAAATACGTAGAATAAATAAGTTCAAACAGTAAATAAATACATAAACATAAATTACAAAAAAAAAAGAACACCTAATGCAGGTGGGACGGTGGGAGGGCCACTGTAGAGGTCATCTATGCTACATGTACAAGAACCCCGAGAGCACACCAATCGGTACCACACTTTTCACTGCTGTAGCCGATCGTTCCCCCTGTACTGCCACACTGTAGCACTCCCTTCCCTCATCTACTGCTATAGTCTCTTCGGAAGGTGTTTCAGAACTCTTGTTATGAGAGTGCCAGTTGAACTGTCCTCACTTCCTTCATTTATACCAGGATTGAAGACCTTGTGGTCCGAGATCCTGTCCAGAGAGCAAGCAGGCTAAGACTCTGTCTTTGTTGATGTATTTCATCAGCAAGGGCTCTACCCCCTCTCCTAGTTCATGGTGTGACGTGTTCTTGGCCTCTCGGGAAAGTGGGGAGAATGGAAAGGACCCTATATGAGAATGCTAGGCTTTGTAAAACATTTCAGGTTTTTAAAAATAAGACTCATTTTGTATTGGACTTATAAACAGTCCTATGAAATACAAAGCGAGCCGAGAATCAGCGACAGGAAAGGCTCACCAGTAAGAATTACAACAGTCACCGCTTACCTCGTAGCATAGGGCACTGTCCGTGATCCTTAAGAAGAGTTAGTAGAAATGCCTTGCCCATCTTGCCCCTGAACCCCTTGAAAGGTACACGACTGCTGTGTTGGTGTTTAGGGGGAGCATCTCACTTACCAGGGACTGACTTCTCCCTTGATCCCTTTGTAGGGATGGAGACCTCCCCCCTGGTGATGAAAAATTCCCTGGGATTGCAACCTCCAAGCCAGACGTTTTGTGTGACACAAAGTCAAGAACTCCCCAAGTCCTGCAGTAGCAGAAACAGCCACATACTTGAGAGTAACCCACCATCTGAACTTGGGGACATTTCAGTGACAGCTCCAGTCCAGAGTGCCAGGCGTCTCCTGGCCCTGCCTCCAGCTCCAAGCCAGGGACAAATAGAGAGTAAGCACGTGGATGATATCAAAACCAAGCTTTCAAAGCCTCTGGATGCCTACCAGATCCCAACAGAGAACCAAGATCCTCCACTACTCCCTTTAGGAATCCCTGATAGTCACCAGCCGCTGGCCTGCACCGATCCCCTCAGCCAAGAGGAGCAGCCTGGTTCTGAAAATGCTGATCTGGGAGAGAACAGCCGGAGTCGTCAGGACCTAGGGACACTTGAAAATGGGATTGAACCTAGCAGTGGTCTTGCAGACATTACTACACTGGCGGAGGATATTCACCTTCCCCAGCTCTTTAATCCTTTGAAAGATCTTGATCAATCCCAAGGTCCCAACGTGATCAAAGCTAAAGACACCAGAGCCATTAAGGTGAATCAGGTGCAGGAAAAGCCAAGTGTCATAAAGGTTCCCTCTGATCAACCCAGGAAGAACAAACAGAAAGCCTCTGAGCCTATCAGTGGCGCTCCCAAGGCCAAAATCCAGCCAAAGAATCCAGAGTGCCTGTTAGGGGGAGAAGTGGTTATATGCCACGCTGCAGTCAGTGACAGGGCTCCTGTGAACACGGCCAAGCACTCTCAAGGCAAACCTCAGAAAGCTGCATCCAGAAAGATCAGCAAAACTAAGAGCCACGGGCAGGAAAAGACCAAAAGGACCAGAGGGAGAAACAAGGCTGAGGAGAACAAGCAGTCAGGGAACAAAGTCAAGGCAGAAGAGAAGCCAGCAATCCCCCACACGAAGCGAAAGGAACACCAAACTGAGCTTCTCCAACAGAGCTTTCAAAAGCCTCGAACCTCCCTTGGCGTGCGCATGCTGGAGTCTGTGAAGGTTCTTCATGCGCTGGGGAAGAAGAATGAGACGAAAACTGGGCTCTCTTCCTGTCGGCTCTTGGGAAAGTCAAGCAACCCCAAAGACCCCCAGCCACCCCCAGCTATCCAGCCATGGCGGCATACCCCACGTGAGGGGAAGGGTCCTGAGAAAACGCAAGTCCAAGCCCAGAAACCAGACAGCAGTGCTGAAACAGAGTGTCCGTCTCCAGCCCAGTATGAGCGGCCTCCTCCTGGGAAGGTCAAGTTGATACCTCTGCCTTTTTCTGCCTGGGACAAGCCTCAAGCTCGACCCGCTCCTCGGAGGCCACAGTCTCTGGCCTCACATCGGCCTGCTGGGGCTTACCGTGCCCAGCCTGGTTCTACTGACTCAGCTCAACCTGCTGCAGTCAATTCATCCCAGCCAGCTCCTGCCTCTTTGCCAGGCCCCGCCAAACCAGCTCAGCCAACTGTGACCAACCCAACCCAACCGGCTTGGACCAACCATACCCAGCCTCGTGTCCCTCAGTCTGCTGCTCCTAGGCCTGCACCCTCCAAAACTTCATCTGGCGCTCCTCTCCAGCGGGAGCCTGTTCCCCCTGCTGTGAATAAGCGCCAGTCCCCACCCAAGCTCCAAACCCAATTTCTACTCCAAGACTTCAGCAAGCAACGAGTTCCATGGAGGGAACCCAACGTGCCTGAGCCAGTCATGTCAAAGCCCATCGAACAAGAGCAGAGGCCAGAGCGAGAGGCCATGAAGAGGCGGGCTCAACAACAACGGGAGAATGCTGCCAGATACACCTCTTCGGGCAAGCTGCAATTTTTCACCGAGAGGGAAAACGAAATGGAAATTGCCGACTACTACGGATACGTCAAGTGAGAGCTGCTAGGATTCTTGGTGCCACCTTGGCTACCAGCTGTTCTTCCATACACAGGTAAGATAGGTATAGAACTGAATAAGTAAATGGAATACAATTAATAGACGAGTAACAAACCTTTCGAATTTTCAGATGCTGCTAACTGGGGCGTGAGAAAGGAAGGACTGAAAGTTGGATGGGAGAATGAAGGAAAGGGGTAAAAACTGAGCAAAGAGGAAGGAACTTGGCCCAGGGCTAGGAAGGCCAAAAGAGACGTATGGATTTAGGAAAGGAAGCAGGAGCGAGGATGAAATGGCAGAAGTAAAAAGCAGGGTCAGAGGTCTGGGTTGAAAGAACACAATTGGAGTAGAGTTGAAGGTGACAGAAGATGAGTCTAGGTTTACTAGGAGAAATAGAAAAAGTCTCTCGGGGACGCTGGCCTTAAGTCTCACAACCACCAGATAGGTATTTCAGAAAACAAGAGGTTCAGGACACATCTCTGAAAGGTCTGAGTTGCCTTATTCAGGTGTGACTGTAGTGGGGGAATAGGGAAATCTACCAGAGAAGTGGCTAGGGCTCAGAGTTATCCTAGGGGCAGCTGACGACAGGGGCAGAGCCAAGGGAACTGCTGGATCAGGAGGCCCACGAACAAAGCAGGGGCATAGCCGCCTGTCACTTCCCTGCCAGGAAGGAAGCCAGGTATATTACTGTAACCAAGGCACACTGGGGTCTTTACTGTATGGAGAACTTGGCTCCTGCCCGCAATCCTACGGCTCGGCGTCACACACAGGAAGTAGGGCCTCTGGGCAACCAGAAATGGGAATGGGACTGAAGGAGATTCAGCCCACAAATATCCGACCACCAGCTTCCACCTCTGCAGTCTGCCACCCTGTGTCTGCTCAACGCATCACAGAAACAAGTTTTCAAGGTGAGTATACAGACGGCAGAGAAAAGTTGAACAATGAGGTCAGCATTCAAAAATGGGGTCAAATCGACAGCTGGGAAGGGGTGTAGAGACAGGTAGAATTTAGATCCTGAGCCTTTAATAACCACTACCTTCTCTCAGTGCTCTCTGTTTTTAGACTCTATATGAGAACACCTAGGGCTTCCCTGGTGGCGCCTGCCAATGCAGGGGACACGGGTTCGAGCCCTGGTCTGCGAAGATCCCACATGCCGTGCAGCAACTAAGCGCATGTGCCACAACGACGGAGCCTGCATTCTAGAGCCCGTGAGCCTCAACTACCGAAGCCCACGTGCCTACAGCCCATGCTCCGCAACAAGAGAAGCCACCGCGATGAGATGCCCGCACACCGCAACCGAGAGTAGCCCCCGCTAGCCGCCAACTAGAGAAAGCCCGTGCACAGCAATGAGAGACCCAGTGCGGCCAAAAAAATAAATACGTAGAATAAATAAGTTCAAACAGTAAATAAATACATAAACATAAATTACAAAAAAAAAGAACACCTAATGCAGGTGGGAAGGTGCGAGGGCCACCGTAGAGGTCATCTATGCTACATGTACAAGAACCCCGAGAGCACACCAATCGGTACCACACTTTTCACTGCTGTAGCCGATCATTCCCCCTGTACTGCCACACTGTAGCACTCCCTTCCCTCATCTACTGCTATAGTCTCTTTGGAAGGTGTTTCCGAACTCTTGTTATCAGAGTGCCAGTTGAACTGTCCTCACTTCCTTCATTTATACCAGGATTGAAGACCTTGTGGTCCGAGATCCTGTCCAGAGAGCAAGCAGGCTAAGACTCTGTCTTTGTTGATGTATTTCATCAGCAAGGGCTCTACCCCCTCTCCTAGTTCATGGTGTGACGTGTTCTTGGCCTCTCGGGAAAGTGGGGAGAATGGAAAGGACCCTATATGAGAATGCTAGGCTCTGTAAAACATTTCAGGTTTTTAAAAATAAGACTCATTTTGTATTGGACTTACAACAGTCCTATGAAATACAAAGAAAGCCGAGAATCAGTGACAGGAAAGGATCACCAGTAAGAACTACAACAGTCACCGCTTACCTCGTAGCATAGGGCACTGTCCGTGATCCTTAAGAAGAGTTAGTAGAAATGCCTTGCCCATCTTGCCCCTGAACCCCTTGAAAGGTACACGACTGCTGTGTTGGTGTTTAGGGGGAGCATCTCACTTACCAGGGACTGACTTCTCCCTTGATTCCTCTGTAGTGATGGAGACTTCCCCGCTGATGAAAAATTCCCTGGGATTGCAACCTCCAAGCCAGACAGCTTTCCTATGGAATGACAGAGAACTTGTCAAGGTGAAACACCAGTCTGCGGGAGAAAGGGAAGAAGAGAATGATGGAAATCGTTTCTGGGAAACTATTTTTACATTATGTGTTGTTTGTTCCCGGTAAATAAACTGAAATCTTCCTAACAGTAAAACAAAATCTAAACCACTAAAGCCAATAATACAGGAGTATAACGTTCGAAAAAAATTTCTTTGGCTGCGCAGCATGTGGGATCTTAGCTCCCCAACCAGGGATTGAACCCACGCCTGCTGCATTGGAAGCGCAGAGTCTTCACCACGGGACCACCGGGGAAGTCCCAGGACTATCACTTTTAAAGGAGAAGGTACAAACCCCTCGGTTCTATGAACTGGAGATTTTTAGTAAGAAGTCAATATATTTGTTGTTAGGCACATTTTATGTTAGGCTGTCTCCCTGCACAGGATGCAGGCGCCTTGAGAATGGAAGTCATATCCCTCTATAGTACGTCCCTCTTCTTTCTGCTTTGCAGTTTGCTGCTCCACTTGCTCAACCCCACCTAGTAATAACCTATACTTCCCTTGTTCCTGTTTTCCCATCTGGAAAACAGACAAAAGGCAACCAAACAACGCAAAGGTCTCAACAAATAAGGGATATCCAAAACCAGAGATGGCCAGAACTTCTGTACCCCTGATGAAATAGTCCTCATACAAAACCTGATAATCAAATTCCTTAATGCTAGGAATCACAGTGAAAAATAGTATCTGAACTGACTTCTGTCAGATGAGTGAGAACTAAGGTTAATTCAGTGTATCTGAAGCATAGAAAGTGAGGGCAAAAGTGGCACAAGATGGGACTAGAGAAGCAGAGAGGATTCTAGACCACGCAGAGTCTTAAAGGCCAACAGTGTGTTTTCTATTCTCAAAACAATGCTTGTGAGCGATGTTTATGAGCAACGTTCCAACTTGCTTTGAAGGTTTCTTGTGTGAAGAGTGGATTGGAAGGAAACAAGATATATGGACACTAGTTAGGACCTAATCGCAACAGACAGGCAAGTTCAGTATTAGGAAGTTGAGGAAGAGCTGGCTGACAGATTCCAAAGAAATTCAGGAGATGAACTGAAGCGGGCTTAATGGGGTAGGAGATGGAGGAAAGGAAGGTCTTAGGGAATTCAAGGGTTTACTGCACACATGAGCAAAGTCTCAAAATTAATCATTTGAACGTACAGAGGCGGATCTCCCAAATGACACCGGTTAGGAAGCAACGGTACGCCCTTTAGAATTCCTAGAGACAACACAAATCAACTGTTTCGATGGAAAATTCGGCGGGACTCTTGATTTCCATGGGAATACAGAGAAAAGAGACACTGATCTGGCTTGCAGGTATATTTAGGAAGTTGTTAGCCGGACATCACCTACTAGTATCATGTAAGTAGGCCGTCCGAAGTAGGAAGCTTAGGGGAAAAACCTGGAGGAAAACTTAAAAGCTTAAGCCACACCTCTACACTACACCACCTTTCACAATTTCTTCTCAGATAAGCATCATCCCCATCAGTGAAGAAACTCGTTCGTACCTCATAATAGGAAAAACAGGCCTAAAGATTCAATGTGTGTCTTGGGAGGTCCCATCTATGCGATATCTTCCTGGGACCAGAAAAGGCCCCAGGAAGATCCATCTCTGCACCCCTGAAAGCTTACCACCAAGGAAAATGACTAGGTCCATAGATTGCCTCCCTCAAACCAGCTTACCTCACACATAGATCATTAGCAACTCCGCCCTTACTCACATTATCACAGTCACAAGAGTGGTTAGGGAGAAAAGCACTAACCAGGGGAACTAAAACAGAGGCAATCCAGGCCAAGCTGGGCTGGTGGCAGATATCTTGCTCCTTACGCTCGGGTGCATAATGCGACTCACCACAGTGCCTTTTTCACAGACCCTTTTGAACGTTTCTCCACAGAATCCAACAGCTCAAGTTAGTTCATGACGCTTCAAGGTCAACAATCGTCAAGAGAAAAACATGCAATATGTCTTACAATGTTGGATTCCTTACAAACAGGACAAGGAGATAACCATGTAGACAAAACCAGAGCATTTGAAAACATCTGTATTCTACAAACACACCAGTGAATGCTATAAATAAGGTACTATGACATAAAACAAAATGAAAACTAGATGTGAGACTCTTCTCTTCAGTGTACAGACTTCATGGCAGTTGCTGCACACTATCTAGCTACTTAGATCTTTAACTCTCTGTTCTGTTAATACCAAATGAGGCCCAAGTGTGTCAACCTGTTTCCCACAGAAACCAAAAAGTCTACATGCATCTCTTTTCTCCTGTGCCCTTTCACCTTACCTGCTCCCAATTCTCCACCAACGTCCTCCTCTTTCTCTAATTATTCTCCTCTTCATTTTGCTTGGCCTTGCCCCCAAGCATGCAAGACAGAGAGTCCTAGAGGTCCAAGATTCTAGAGTGGCTGTTTGCAAGGCGGAGGAGATTACAGTAACTGCCACACTGTATATACTTCTGTGCAAAGAAAAAGGGACAGTGTTCAGAATGTCTCTCACATATAACAAGAGCTGGAGATGGCAGGATACCTGTGTGGCCCAAGGAACTAGAGCTAGCAAATTATGGGCCAAACAATTGCAACCAAAGGCTGGAAGAGGAAAGGTCTGCAACCAGCTCTGTCTCCTAGCTCTCTGGTATTTGCTGCCAACGGGCAGAGTCTATTTCGTGAAGCATCAAGCACTGAAAAGAAGACTCCTGCTGCTGGAAGGTGACAGGAAGTAACGTCCAATGCAAGATCAAGGCTTGTCCTCGAAGCAATGCCCATAATGGAAGAGAAAAAAAAAAGAGAAAGCGGAAGTGAAATGTTAAGTCGCAAGTCCAACCTGGCCCCCAGCCTAGCCCAGCCCAAGGAAGGTAGGAGTCAAGGAGAAGAAACTAAAAGAGAAGAGCCTTGGACCACAACATTCTCCACAAGGTACACTCAAGAAACTTCACCCTACTCTTGAACCAAGTTACAAAGAGAGCTTCTTAATCCCTACTTTGGCTCCTTAAAAGCTGCTATCAGTTCACTCATTAGACACATATGATTTCAGAACAACTGTAATAGTTCAAACTAGATGGCTCTTTCCTTCCTAAGGATTATTAATTAAAGAAGATCTATATAGCTCTAAGTATATGATACATAAAATAGAATACTCTGTAGAATATAAGTAACTCTTAGTTCAGTGTATTAATGAACGTCTGTAAGAAATGTGGCAATGATTTCCCTAATGGAAGAGCCTGGGGGAGGTAAATCTGTCTTCTAGGATTTCCTCCCCAGAGCTCAGAAACTCAGGTGTTGTTTTAGCTCTCCTACACTCTCTTCACCCAAGCCCGCCTTCCTGTTGGGGATCGGACCTCCCTATTGGCTCTCTCATACCTTTCAACTGCCTGCTTTGTGACATCACTCTCCTACCAAACCTACTACCACTTGGTAGAGTCTTGGGGTTTCCGTGGAGCTGTTTGGACCAGTAACCAGTGACCTCTGTACTGGACACGTGCGCCGTTCAGCTGCAGCCACTCGGACATCCTCTAGTGTTGTCTCCTCATCCCTGGTACCTGCAGTGGATGCTTCCTCTTCTCTGACCATGTCAGGTAAGAAAAGAAACTTTGGAAAGTTTTGCGTTCGATTCTTTTGCCCCTAAATTGAGTAGGAGATTCAAAATAGCATGGAATAATGAGGGAAAGTATTGAACTACACGTCTGGAGACCTAATTTCACTTTTGACTTTGACGTTTACTATCTGTGTGACTTTGGACAAATCACTGGCTGTCTCACAAAGCCTGTTGCTTTCCTTAACTGTTACGTTAGGATACCACGTTGGGTTGATCACTCTGATCCCCTTCTTTTCCAGTATTGAGCCTTAAAGGGTACCCATGTAGAAAACGAAATCAGACACTTCTCAAGAGTGTTTCAACAGAAACATAGAAAAGCCAGGGGACATAGAAAACTAGCAATATATACCAAGATGTTTCATCTCTAATGGTCTCCCTCCACTAGGATTTCGACTAGTTGAAAAGAGAGAATAGGGAGAGAGGATGGAGAGTACTGGGCTCTACAGGGAGGCACAGAGTCGAGCGTAAGGAAGTTTAGGATGGTTTTCATTAGCACAGGCCAACAGGCACCAAGAGATGGGAGAAAATGTAAGAATGAAGAGGGAAAGCATAGAGGAGCTCTCAAGAAAAACGGAGTTTGCAATGGAATGCTGATGGGAACCAAAGATTTTCAATTAAAGCAGCAACAGCACAGAGGGAAACCTGCTCAGAGCAGGGCAAAACCAAGTTGATGGTAGCAAACCCTTACATTAACAGACTAAGAAGGAAAGTAAGGCCAGAACAGGGGATCACCAGGAAAGGCAGCTTATCAGAAAAGTCATACTCCGTTTTCTTTCTTTTATTGCCTCTCTGAATACAGTTGGCCACTTGACAGTTTTGAATATAAACATTTTAGAAATACGTTTTAGAAATGATGCCTCCTATAAACAAGCAACCACAGTGGTTATCTAGGGGGCTGCTTTTCAGTGTTTTATTCTTTCTAATTTTTAAACTAGGTAGACATTTCACCAATTCAACATTTTAAGTGATATCTTCTAAATTGAATCAGAAGGACTATTTTCCTTGGTGTGATATGTAGGTTCTAAGGCAAGGCTGCTTTTCATTTTTACAGTTATTTCCTTCCTAACACAGAGAGCACATTGATCAACAGCCATCGTTCGCTTGTAGATCTTAGCTACCGAAGAAGAAGAAGAAGAAGAAGAAAAAGTCAAGCCCCACATCTCTAATTCCCCCCACTTAGGGAATTCCCTGGCGGTCCAGTGCTTAGGACTCGGTGCTTTCACGGCCAGGGCCACGCGGCGCGGCCAAAGAAACAAAACAAACAAACATCCACATTTATCGAAAACCATATTGTGGAGTCCTGTGGATTTTCTTACATTTGAAAATCTTTTTTAATTGGATTCTAGGCATGATGGTTTTTTGAGGTTTTGGGATGCCATCTTCTTGGATGCTGAAGATGATTCTAATCTAAGTTCTAGGATAAATCCAAAAACCTTCCTGATACATTTTAAGCTTCCTTTCTGCTTATTATATAAGCTATATTCATTGAAATATATATTTCTCCTAGGCTTAATACCTCTTACTTGCTGGGTAAAAATATGAAGGAGCACAATAATGAAACTCTTTTACACTTATTATTTTGCTGTCTGCTTCGTACCGGTTTTCATTGAAATACTTGTCTATATGTGTTGTGGCTACCTATACATGCACATTTATTGCATTCTGTTGCTTGTTATGCATTTTTTACTGACATACCTTCTCTGTCTGTATGCATTGGCTAGGAATTCATTCACCTCTATCACCTCCATCGTGTCTTCTGGTTAATAGTATTCACTAAAATAGAGTGGGCAAAATTCACTTTCATAATATTGCATGGATGGTACAGAATGCCATTTGTTAGTAAATTCATTAGGCTTCGATACTTGCCACATACCCCAGTTTTCATTAATATCTATGGATTTCTTTTTCGTTAACGTAATATGCTTGTCATGATTTTTCTTTGTCTTTCTAGAACTTATTGTATCTTCCTCCATATAAATCATACGCAACAGATCAGCTTATTCATCTATTAATTATTACTGCTATTATTATTGGTGGTGGTGTTATAACCACTTTACAGATGAGTAATCTGAAGTAATCAGATAACTCTTCCCTTTCCAAAAGCACTTAAGAAATCCACTTTCGGGTAATCATTTTGAGGTAGGATGAGAAACCAGGCTTGAAGAGGGCAAAAATGACTCTTTCAATTCACCAGTTGGACTGAGCTGTACGTCACCTCTAGGTAATAGCGTGGGAACTGCACAAGCAAAGGGAGACACCGAAGACGACAATGGTAACAGCCGTACTGTTTTCTAATGGACAAAAAAAATGCCTATATTATAAGTTCTATTTCTCCTGCTTTCTGGCAGTATCATGCTCAGAGTGGAGTCCTGGCAAGGAAGTCAGGATACTTAGGTTCTGAAACCTGGTAATGATACTAACATAATGAGAGAACTTGAACAAGTCAACCCGACCTCTCTGAGCCTCAGTTTCCTTACTCACGAAATGAGACTGAGAACATCGAAGTTCTCTAAGGGCCTCCTAGTTCTAAAATGCTTCCAGTCTAGGAAATAGCATAGAAGTCAATACGAGTGCAGGCTGAAGGGAAAGACAGGGCAGGGAGAAGGTTGCTTCCAGCCTAGAGAACAATCTCTGAACCACACCACTTGGCTCTTCTGCCCGTCTGTGCCCAAGATGGGAGCACAGGCAGTGAATAGAGAAGAGTGGAAAACTGCTCAGTCCTTACAGCCATCATCAACTGTCTGATTTTGGGTTTCTCAGGAAGTAGTGATAGTAGAGGTGTCCTGATAGCAAGAACCTTCAGATGATGCCGTTCCTCAAACGTAGTGAGAATTTCTCAACCTCCCTGAGTTTTTCATGACCCTCTTGTTCTTACAGAAAATTTCCAACATCCATCTCTACTTGGAACTCTAAATTCTCTGCAGCATTCTCCTCCTGTGGTGAGCAATGCAACTTCCCTAACACGAAGTGTCTGCAACTTCTCCAGAGTCTCTGCCCCTGCCGTCAGTTCGGCATCGGCTACTGGTACCCCTTTCCAGACACTCATGGGTAGTGCCTACCTTTACCAACATTCTAGCACGACTATGTTATCTGGAGTTACTGACCACAGCCAGATCTCCACTTCAGCTGCTTCCTATCCAGGTGTTCTTGAGTGGGACATCACAGCAAGCACTGAAAAGAATTCTTCTTCACTCGGAGACTTTACTCTGGCACTCACTGACCGCCACACAGCTGCCTCCTCCATGTTTCTGGCAGCCCAGGATGATAAAACTTCAGACGCCAAGAACATGGTCCCTCTACATCCATCGCTTTCTGCCAGCCTTGCTCAGGGAACACCATCTCAGATTCCAAATCAGGGGCAGAGCCGCCTGTCACTTCCCTGCCAGGAAGGAAGCCAGGTATATTACTGTAACCAAGGCACACTGGGGTCTTTACTGTATGGAGAACTTGGCTCCTGCCCGCAATCCTACGGCTCGGCGTCATACACAGGAAGTCGGGCCTCTGGGCAACCAGAAATGGGAATGGGACTGAAGGAGATTCAGCCCACAAATATCCGACCACCAGCTTCCACCTCTGCAGTCTGCCACCCTGTGTCTGCTCAACGCATCACAGAAACAAGTTTTCAAGGTGAGTATAACAAACGCCAGAGAAAGTTGAAGAATGAGGTCGGCATTCAAAAATGGGGTCAAATCGACAGCTGGGAAGGGGTGTAGAGGCAGGTAGAATTTAGATCCTGAGCCTTTAATAACCACTACCTTCGCTCAGTGCCCTCTGTTTTTAGACTCTATATGAGAACACCTAGGGCTTCCCTGGTGGCGCCGTGGTTAAGAATCCGCCTGCCAATGCAATGCGGGGGACACGGGTTCGAGCCCTGGTCTGCGAAGATCCCACATGCCGTGCAGCAACTAAGCGCATGTGCCACAACGACGGAGCCTGCATTCTAGAGCCCGTGAGCCTCAACTACCGAAGCCCACGTGCCTACAGCCCATGCTCCGCAACAAGAGAAGCCACCGCGATGAGAAGCCCGCACACCGCAACCAAGAGTAGCCCCCGCTAGCCGCCAACTAGAGAAAGCCCGTGCACAGCAATGAGAGACCCAGTGCAGCCAAAAAAATAAATACGTAGAATAAATAAGTTCAAACAGTAAATAAATACATAAACATAAATTACAAAAAAAAGAACACCTAATGCAGGTGGGAAGGTGGGAGGGCCACTGTAGAGGTCATCTATGCTACATGTACAAGAACCCCGAGAGCACACCAATCGGTACCACACTTTTCACTGCTGTAGCCGATCATTCCCCCTGTACTGCCACACTGTAGCACTCCCTTCCCTCATCTACTGCTATAGTCTCTTCGGAAGGTGTTTCAGAACTCTTGTTATGAGAGTGCCAGTTGAACTGTCCTCACTTCCTTCATTTATACCAGGATTGAAGACCTTGTGGTCCGAGATCCTGTCCAGAGAGCAAGCAGGCTAAGACTCTGTCTTTGTTGATGTATTTCATCAGAAAGGGCTCTACCCCCTCTCCTAGTTCATGGTGTGACGTGTTCTTGGCCTCTTGGGAAAGTGGGGAGAATGGAAAGGACCCTATATGAGAATGCTAGGCTTTGTAAAACATTTCAGGTTTTTAAAAATAAGACTCATTTTGTATTGGACTTATAACAGTCCTATGAAATACAAAGCGAGCCGAGAATCAGTGACAGGAAAGGCTCACCAGTAAGAATTACAACAGTCACCGCTTACCTCGTAGCATACGGCACTGTCCGTGATCCTTAAGAAGAGTTAGTAGAAATGCCTTGCCCATCTTGCCCCTGAACCCCTTGAAAGGTACATGACTGCTGTGTTGGTGTTTAGGGGGAGCATCTCACTTACCAGGGACTGACTTCTCCCTTGATCCCTTTGTAGGGATGGAGACCTCCCCCCTGGTGATGAAAAATTCCCTGGGATTGCAACCTCCAAGCCAGACGTTTTGTGTGACACAAAGTCAAGAACTCCCCAAGTCCTGCAGTAGCAGAAACAGCCACATACTTGAGAGTAACCCACCATCTGAACTTGGGGACATTTCAGTGACAGCTCCAGTCCAGAGTGCCAGGCGTCTCCTGGCCCTGCCTCCAGCTCCAAGCCAGGGACAAATAGAGAGTAAGCACGTGGATGATATCAAAACCAAGCTTTCAAAGCCTCTGGATGCCTACCAGATCCCAACAGAGAACCAAGATCCTCCACTACTCCCTTTAGGAATCCCTGATAGTCACCAGCCGCTGGCCTGCACCGATCCCCTCAGCCAAGAGGAGCAGCCTGGTTCTGAAAATGCTGATCTGGGAGAGAACAGCCGGAGTCGTCAGGACCTAGGGACACTTGAAAATGGGATTGAACCTAGCAGTGGTCTTGCAGACATTACTACACTGGCGGAGGATATTCACCTTCCCCAGCTCTTTAATCCTTTGAAAGATCTTGATCAATCCCAAGGTCCCAACGTGATCAAAGCTAAAGACACCAGAGCCATTAAGGTGAATCAGGTGCAGGAAAAGCCAAGTGTCATAAAGGTTCCCTCTGATCAACCCAGGAAGAACAAACAGAAAGCCTCTGAGCCTATCAGTGGCGCTCCCAAGGCCAAAATCCAGCCAAAGAATCCAGAGTGCCTGTTAGGGGGAGAAGTGGTTATATGCCACGCTGCAGTCAGTGACAGGGCTCCTGTGAACACGGCCAAGCACTCTCAAGGCAAACCTCAGAAAGCTGCATCCAGAAAGATCAGCAAAACTAAGAGCCACGGGCAGGAAAAGACCAAAAGGACCAGAGGGAGAAACAAGGCTGAAGAGAACAAGCAGTCAGGGAACAAAGTCAAGGCAGAAGAGAAGCCAGCAATCCCCCACACGAAGCGAAAGGAACACCAAACTGAGCTTCTCCAACAGAGCTTTCAAAAGCCTCGAACCTCCCTTGGCGTGCGCATGCTGGAGTCTGTGAAGGTTCTTCATGCGCTGGGGAAGAAGAATGAGACGAAAACTGGGCTCTCTTCCTGTCGGCTCTTGGGAAAGTCAAGCAACCCCAAAGACCCCCAGCCACCCCCAGCTATCCAGCCATGGCGGCATACCCCACGTGAGGGGAAGGGTCCTGAGAAAACGCAAGTCCAAGCCCAGAAACCAGACAGCAGTGCTGAAACAGAGTGTCCGTCTCCAGCCCAGTATGAGCGGCCTCCTCCTGGGAAGGTCAAGTTGATACCTCTGCCTTTTTCTGCCTGGGACAAGCCTCAAGCTCGACCCGCTCCTCGGAGGCCACAGTCTCTGGCCTCACATCGGCCTGCTGGGGCTTACCGTGCCCAGCCTGGTTCTACTGACTCAGCTCAACCTGCTGCAGTCAATTCATCCCAGCCAGCTCCTGCCTCTTTGCCAGGCCCCGCCAAACCAGCTCAGCCAACTGTGACCAACCCAACCCAACCGGCTTGGACCAACCATACCCAGCCTCGTGTCCCTCAGTCTGCTGCTCCTAGGCCTGCACCCTCCAAAACTTCATCTGGCGCTCCTCTCCAGCGGGAGCCTGTTCCCCCTGCTGTGAATAAGCGCCAGTCCCCACCCAAGCTCCAAACCCACTTTCTACTCCAAGACTTCAGCAAGCAACGAGTTCCATGGAGGGAACCCAACGTGCCTGAGCCAGTCATGTCAAAGCCCATCGAACAAGAGCAGAGGCCAGAGCGAGAGGCCATGAAGAGGCGGGCTCAACAACAACGGGAGAATGCTGCCAGATACACCTCTTCGGGCAAGCTGCAATTTTTCACCGAGAGGGAAAACGAAATGGAAATTGCCGACTACTACGGATACGTCAAGTGAGAGCTGCTAGGATTCTTGGTGCCACCTTGGCTACCAGCTGTTCTTCCATACACAGGTAAGACAGGTATAGAACTGAATAAGTAAATGGAATACAATTAATAGACGAGTAACAAACCTTTCGAATTTTCAGATGCTGCTAACTGGGGCGTGAGAAAGGAAGGACTGAAAGTTGGATGGGAGAATGAAGGAAAGGGGTAAAAACTGAGCAAAGAGGAAGGAACTTGGCCCAGGGCTAGGAAGGCCAAAAGAGACGTATGGATTTAGGAAAGGAAGCAGGAGCGAGGATGAAATGGCAGAAGTAAAAAGCAGGGTCAGAGGTCTGGGTTGAAAGAACACAATTGGAGTAGAGTTGAAGGTGACAGAAGATGAGTCTAGGTTTACTAGGAGAAATAGAAAAAGTCTCTCGGGGACGCTGGCCTTAAGTCTCACAACCACCAGATAGGTATTTCAGAAAACAAGAGGTTCAGGACACATCTCTGAAAGGTCTGAGTTGCCTTATTCAGGTGTGACTGTAGTGGGGGAATAGGGAAATCTACCAGAGAAGTGGCTAGGGCTCAGAGTTATCCTAGGGGCAGCTGACGACAGGGGCAGAGCCAAGGGAACTGCTGGATCAGGAGGCCCACGAACAAAGCAGGGGCATAGCCGCCTGTCACTTCCCTGCCAGGAAGGAAGCCAGGTATATTACTATAACCAAGGCACACTGGGGTCTTTACTGTATGGAGAACTTGGCTCCTGCCCGCAATCCTACGGCTCGGCGTCACACACAGGAAGTAGGGCCTCTGGGCAACCAGAAATGGGAATGGGACTGAAGGAGATTCAGCCCACAAATATCCGACCACCAGCTTCCACCTCTGCAGTCTGCCACCCTGTGTCTGCTCAACGCATCACAGAAACAAGTTTTCAAGGTGAGTATACAGACGGCAGAGAAAAGTTGAACAATGAGGTCAGCATTCAAAAATGGGGTCAAATCGACAGCTGGGAAGGGGTGTAGAGACAGGTAGAATTTAGATCCTGAGCCTTTAATAACCACTACCTTCTCTCAGTGCTCTCTGTTTTTAGACTCTATATGAGAACACCTAGGGCTTCCCTGGTGGCGCCTGCCAATGCAGGGGACACGGGTTCGAGCCCTGGTCTGCGAAGATCCCACATGCCGTGCAGCAACTAAGCGCATGTGCCACAACGACGGAGCCTGCATTCTAGAGCCCGTGAGCCTCAACTACCGAAGCCCACGTGCCTACAGCCCATGCTCCGCAACAAGAGAAGCCACCGCGATGAGATGCCCGCACACCACAACCGAGAGTAGCCCCCGCTAGCCGCCAACTAGAGAAAGCCCGTGCACAGCAATGAGAGACCCAGTGCGGCCAAAAAAATAAATACGTAGAATAAATAAGTTCAAACAGTAAATAAATACATAAACATAAATTACAAAAAAAAAGAACACCTAATGCAGGTGGGAAGGTGCGAGGGCCACTGTAGAGGTCATCTATGCTACATGTACAAGAACCCCGAGAGCACACCAATCGGTACCACACTTTTCACTGCTGTAGCCGATCATTCCCCCTGTACTGCCACACTGTAGCACTCCCTTCCCTCATCTACTGCTATAGTCTCTTTGGAAGGTGTTTCCGAACTCTTGTTATCAGAGTGCCAGTTGAACTGTCCTCACTTCCTTCATTTATACCAGGATTGAAGACCTTGTGGTCCGAGATCCTGTCCAGAGAGCAAGCAGGCTAAGACTCTGTCTTTGTTGATGTATTTCATCAGCAAGGGCTCTACCCCCTCTCCTAGTTCATGGTGTGACGTGTTCTTGGCCTCTCGGGAAAGTGGGGAGAATGGAAAGGACCCTATATGAGAATGCTAGGCTCTGTAAAACATTTCAGGTTTTTAAAAATAAGGCTCATTTTGTATTGGACTTACAACAGTCCTATGAAATACAAAGAAAGCCGAGAATCAGTGACAGGAAAGGATCACCAGTAAGAACTACAACAGTCACCGCTTACCTCGTAGCATAGGGCACTGTCCGTGATCCTTAAGAAGAGTTAGTAGAAATGCCTTGCCCATCTTGCCCCTGAACCCCTTGAAAGGTACACGACTGCTGTGTTGGTGTTTAGGGGGAGCATCTCACTTACCAGGGACTGACTTCTCCCTTGATTCCTCTGTAGTGATGGAGACTTCCCCGCTGATGAAAAATTCCCTGGGATTGCAACCTCTAAGCCAGACAGCTTTCCTATGGAATGACAGAGAACTTGTCAAGGTGAAACACCAGTCTGCGGGAGAAAGGGAAGAAGAGAATGATGGAAATCGTTTCTGGGAAACTATTTTTACATTATGTGTTGTTTGTTCCCGGTAAATAAACTGAAATCTTCCTAACAGTAAAACAAAATCTAAACCACTAAAGCCAATAATACAGGAGTATAACGTTCGACAAAAATTTCTTTGGCTGCGCAGCATGTGGGATCTTAGCTCCCCAACCAGGGATTGAACCCACGCCTGCTGCATTGGAAGCGCAGAGTCTTCACCACGGGACCACCGGGGAAGTCCCAGGACTATCACTTTTAAAGGAGAAGGTACAAACCCCTCGGTTCTATGAACTGGAGATTTTTAGTAAGAAGTCAATATATTTGTTGTTAGGCACATTTTATGTTAGGCTGTCTCCCTGCACAGGATGCAGGCGCCTTGAGAATGGAAGTCATATCCCTCTATAGTACGTCCCTCTTCTTTCTGCTTTGCAGTTTGCTGCTCCACTTGCTCAACCCCACCTAGTAATAACCTATACTTCCCTTGTTCCTGTTTTCCCATCTGGAAAACAGACAAAAGGCAACCAAACAACGCAAAGGTCTCAACAAATAAGGGATATCCAAAACCAGAGATGGCCAGAACTTCTGTACCCCTGATGAAATAGTCCTCATACAAAACCTGATAATCAAATTCCTTAATGCTAGGAATCACAGTGAAAAATAGTATCTGAACTGACTTCTGTCAGATGAGTGAGAACTAAGGTTAATTCAGTGTATCTGAAGCATAGAAAGTGAGGGCAAAAGTGGCACAAGATGGGACTAGAGAAGCAGAGAGGATTCTAGACCACGCAGAGTCTTAAAGGCCAACAGTGTGTTTTCTATTCTCAAAACAATGCTTGTGAGCGATGTTTATGAGCAACGTTCCAACTTGCTTTGAAGGTTTCTTGTGTGAAGAGTGGATTGGAAGGAAACAAGATATATGGACACTAGTTAGGACCTAATCGCAACAGACAGGCAAGTTCAGTATTAGGAAGTTGAGGAAGAGCTGGCTGACAGATTCCAAAGAAATTCAGGAGATGAACTGAAGCGGGCTTAATGGGGTAGGAGATGGAGGAAAGGAAGGTCTTAGGGAATTCAAGGGTTTACTGCACACATGAGCAAAGTCTCAAAATTAATCATTTGAACGTACAGAGGCGGATCTCCCAAATGACACCGGTTAGGAAGCAACGGTACGCCCTTTAGAATTCCTAGAGACAACACAAATCAACTGTTTCGATGGAAAATTCGGCGGGACTCTTGATTTCCATGGGAATACAGAGAAAAGAGACACTGATCTGGCTTGCAGGTATATTTAGGAAGTTGTTAGCCGGACATCACCTACTAGTATCATGTAAGTAGGCCGTCCGAAGTAGGAAGCTTAGGGGAAAAACCTGGAGGAAAACTTAAAAGCTTAAGCCACACCTCTACACTACACCACCTTTCACAATTTCTTCTCAGATAAGCATCATCCCCATCAGTGAAGAAACTCGTACCTCATAATAGGAAAAACAGGCCTAAAGATTCAATGTGTGTCTTGGGAGGTCCCATCTATGCGATATCTTCCTGGGACCAGAAAAGGCCCCAGGAAGATCAATCTCTGCACCCCTGAAAGCTTACCACCAAGGAAAATGACTAGGTCCATAGATTTCCTCCCTCAAACCAGCTTACCTCACACATAGATCATTAGCAACTCCGCCCTTACTCACATTATCACAGTCACAAGAGTGGTTAGGGAGAAAAGCACTAACCAGGGGAACTAAAACAGAGGCAATCCAGGCCAAGCTGGGCTGGTGGCAGATATCTGCTCCTTACGCTCGGGTGCATAATGCGACTCACCACAGTGCCTTTTTCACAGACCCTTTTGAACGTTTCTCCACAGAATCCAACAGCTCAAGTTAGTTCATGACGCTTCAAGGTCAACAATCGTCAAGAGAAAAACATGCAATATGTCTTACAATGTTGGATTCCTTACAAACAGGACAAGGAGATAACCATGTAGACAAAACCAGAGCATTTGAAAACATCTGTATTCTACAAACACACCAGTGAATGCTATAAATAAGGTACTATGACATAAAACAAAATGAAAACTAGATGTGAGACTGTTCTCTTCAGTGTACAGACTTCATGGCAGTTGCTGCACACTATCTAGCTACTTAGATCTTTAACTCTCTGTTCTGTTAATACCAAATGAGGCCCAAGTGTGTCAACCTGTTTCCCACAGAAACCAAAAAGTCTACATGCATCTCTTTTCTCCTGTGCCCTTTCACCTTACCTGCTCCCAATTCTCCACCAACGTCCTCCTCTTTCTCTAATTATTCTCCTCTTCATTTTGCTTGGCCTTGCCCCCAAGCATGCAAGACAGAGAGTCCTAGAGGTCCAAGATTCTAGAGTGGCTGTTTGCAAGGCGGAGGAGATTACAGTAACTGCCACACTGTATATACTTCTGTGCAAAGAAAAAGGGACAGTGTTCAGAATGTCTCTCACATATAACAAGAGCTGGAGATGGCAGGATACCTGTGTGGCCCAAGGAACTAGAGCTAGCAAATTATGGGCCAAACAATTGCAACCAAAGGCTGGAAGAGGAAAGGTCTGCAACCAGCTCTGTCTCCTAGCTCTCTGGTATTTGCTGCCAACGGGCAGAGTCTATTTCGTGAAGCATCAAGCACTGAAAAGAAGACTCCTGCTGCTGGAAGGTGACAGGAAGTAACGTCCAATGCAAGATCAAGGCTTGTCCTCGAAGCAATGCCCATAATGGAAGAAAAAAAAAAAAGAGAAAGCGGAAGAGAAACGTTAAGTCGCAAGTCCAACCTGGCCCCCAGCCTAGCCCAGCCCAAGGAAGGTAGGAGTCAAGGAGAAGAAACTAAAAGAGAAGAGCCTTGGACCACAACATTCTCCACAAGGTACACTCAAGAAACTTCACCCTACTCTTGAACCAAGTTACAAAGAGAGCTTCTTAATCCCTACTTTGGCTCCTTAAAAGCTGCTATCAGTTCACTCATTAGACACATCTGATTTCAGAACAACTGTAATAGTTCAAACTAGATGGCTCTTTCCTTCCTAAGGATTATTAATTAAAGAAGATCTATATAGCTCTAAGTATATGATACATAAAATAGAATACTCTGTAGAATATAAGTAACTCTTAGTTCAGTGTATTAATGAACGTCTGTAAGAAATGTGGCAATGATTTCCCTAATGGAAGAGCCTGGGGGAGGTAAATCTGTCTTCTAGGATTTCCTCCTCCCCAAAGCTCAGAAACTCAGGTGTTGTTTTAGCTCTCCTACACTCTCTTCACCCAAGCCCGCCTTCCTGTTGGGGATCGGACCTCCCTATTGGCTCTCTCATACCTTTCAACTGCCTGCTTTGTGACATCACTCTCCTCCCAAACCTACTACCACTTGGTAGAGCCTTGGGGTTTCCGTGGAGCTGTTTGGACCAGTAACCAGTGACCTCTGTACTGGACACGTGCGCCGTTCAGCTGCAGCCACTCAGACATCCTCTAGTGTTGTCTCCTCATCCCTTGTACCTGCAGTGGATGCTTCCTCTTCTCTGACCATGTCAGGTAAGAAAAGAAACTTTGGAAAGTTTTGCGTTCGATTTCTTTTGCCCCTAAATTGAGTAGGAGATTCAAAATAGCATGGAATAATGAGGGAAAGTATTGAACTACAAGTCTGGAGACCTAATTTCACTTTTGACTTTGACGTTTACTATCTGTGTGACTTTGGACAAATCACTGGCTGTCTCACAAAGCCTGTTGCTTTCCTTAACTGTTACGTTAGGATACCACATTGGGTTGATCACTCTGATCCCCTTCTTTTCCAGTATTGAGCCTTAAAGGGTACCCATGTAGAAAACGAAATCAGACACTTCTCAAGAGTGTTTCAACAGAAACATAGAAAAGCCAGGGGACATAGAAAACTAGCAATATATACCAAGATGTTTCATCTCTAATGGTCTCCCTCCACTAGGATTTCGACTAGTTGAAAAGAGAGAATAGAGAGAGAGGATGGAGAGTACTGGGCTCTACAGGGAGGCACAGAGTCGAGCGTAAGGAAGTTTAGGATGGTTTTCATTAGCACAGGCCAACAGGCACCAAGAGATGGGAGAAAATGTAAGAATGAAGAGGGAAAGCATAGAGGAGCTCTCAAGAAAAACGGAGTTTGCAATGGAATGCTGATGGGAACCAAAGATTTTCAATTAAAGCAGAAACAGCACAGAGGGAAACCTGCTCAGAGCAGGGCAAAACCAAGTTGATGGTAGCAAACCCTTACATTAACAGACTTAAGAAGGAAAGTAAGGCCAGAACAGGGGATCACCGGGAAAGGCAGCTTATCAGAAAAGTCATACTCCGTTTTCTTTCTTTTATTGCCTCTCTGAATACAGTTGGCCACTTGACAGTTTTGAATATAAACATTTTAGAAATACGTTTTAGAAATGATGCCTCCTATAAACAAGCAACCACAGTGGTTATCTAGGGGGCTGCTTTTCAGTGTTTTATTCTTTCTAATTTTTAAACTAGGTAGACATTTCACCAATTCAACATTTTAAGTGATATCTTCTAAATTGAATCAGAAGGACTATTTTCCTTGGTGTGATATGTAGGTTCTAAGGCAAGGCTGCTTTTCATTTTTACAGTTATTTCCTTCCTAACACAGAGAGCACATTGATCAACAGCCATCGTTCGCTTGTAGAGCTTAGCTACCGAAGAAGAAGAAGAAAAAGTCAAGCCCCACATCTCTAATTCCCCCCCCCACTTAGGGAATTCCCTGGCGGTCCAGTGCTTAGGACTCAGTGCTTTCACGGCCAGGGCCACGCGGCGCGGCCAAAGAAACAAAACAAACAAACATCCACGTTTATCGAAAACCATATTGTGGAGTCCTGTGGATTTTCTTACATTTGAAAATCTTTTTTAATTGGATTCTAGGCATGATGGTTTTTTGAGGTTTTGGGATGCCATCTTCTTGGATGCTGAAGATGATTCTAATCTAAGTTCTAGGATAAATCCAAAAACCTTCCTGATACATTTTAAGCTTCCTTTCTGCTTATTATATAAGCTATATTCATTGAAATATATATTTCTCCTAGGCTTAATACCTCTTACTTGCTGGGTAAAAATATGAAGGAGCACAATAATGAAACTCTTTTACACTTATTATTTTGCTGTCTGCTTCGTACCGGTTTTCATTGAAATACTTGTCTATATGTGTTGTGGCTACCTATACATGCACATTTATTGCATTCTGTTGCTTGTTATGCATTTTTTACTGACATACCTTCTCTGTCTGTATGCATTGGCTAGGAATTCATTCACCTCTATCACCTCCATCGTGTTTTCTGGTTAATAGTATTCACTAAAATAGAGTGGGCAAAATTCACTTTCATAATATTGCATGGATGGTACAGAATGCCATTTGTTAGTAAATTCATTAGGCTTCGATACTTGCCACATACCCCAGTTTTCATTAATATCTATGGATTTCTTTTTCGTTAACGTAATATGCTTGTCATGATTTTTCTTTGTCTTTCTAGAACTTATTGTATCTTCCTCCATATAAATCATACGCAATAGATCAGCTTATTCATCTATTAATTATTACTGCTATTATTATTGGTGGTGGTGTTATAACCACTTTATAGGTGAGGAATCTGAAGTAATCAGATAACTTTTCCCTTTCCAAAAGCACTTAAGAAATCCACTTTCGGGTAATCATTTTGAGGTAGGATGAGAAACCGGGCTTGAAGAGGGCAAAAATGACTCTTTCAATTCACCAGTTGGACTGAGCTGTACGTCACCTCTAGGTAATAGCGTGGGAACTGCACAAGCAAAGGGAGACACTGAAGACGACAATGGTAATAGCCGTACTGTTTTCTAATGGACAAAAAAAATGCCTATATTATAAGTTCTATTTCTCCTGCTTTCTGGCAGTATCATGCTCAGAGTGGAGTCCTGGCAAGGAAGTCAGGATACTTAGGTTCTGAAACCTGGTAATGATACTAACATAATGAGAGAACTTGAACAAGTCAACCCGACCTCTCTGAGCCTCAGTTTCCTTACTCACGAAATGAGACTGAGAACATCGAAGTTCTCTAAGGGCCTCCTAGTTCTAAAATGCTTCCAGTCTAGGAAATAGCATAGAAGTCAATACGAGTGCAGGCTGAAGGGAAAGACAGGGCAGGGAGAAGGTTGCTTCCAGCCTAGAGAACAATCTCTGAACCACACCACTTGGCTCTTCTGCCCGTCTGTGCCCAAGATGGGAGCACAGGCAGTTAATAGAGAAGAGTGGAAAACTGCTCAGTCCTTACAGCCATCATTAACTGTCTGATTTTGGGTTTCTCAGGAAGTAGTGATAGTAGAGGTGTCCTGATAGCAAGAACCTTCAGATGATGCCGTTCCTCAAACGTAGTGAGAATTTCTCAACCTCCCTGAGTTTTTCATGACCCTCTTGTTCTTACAGAAAATTTCCAACATCCATCTCTAACTTGGAACTCTAAATTCTCTGCAGCATTCTCCTCCTGTGGTGAGCAATGCAACTTCCCTAACACGAAGTGTCTGCAACTTCTCCAGAGTCTCTGCCCCTGCCGTCAGTTCGGCATCGGCTACTGGTACCCCTTTCCAGACACTCATGGGTAGTGCCTACCTTTACCAACATTCTAGCACGACTATGTTATCTGGAGTTACTGACCACAGCCAGATCTCCACTTCAGCTGCTTCCTATCCAGGTGTTCTTGAGTGGGACATCACAGCAAGCACTGAAAAGAATTCTTCTTCACTCGGAGACTTTACTCTGGCACTCACTGACCGCCACACAGCTGCCTCCTCCATGTTTCTGGCAGCCCAGGATGATAAAACTTCAGACGCCAAGAACATGGTCCCTCTACATCCATCGCTTTCTGCCAGCCTTGCTCAGGGAACACCATCTCAGATTCCAAATCAGGGGCAGAGCCGCCTGTCACTTCCCTGCCAGGAAGGAAGCCAGGTATATTACTGTAACCAAGGCACACTGGGGTCTTTACTGTATGGAGAACTTGGCTCCTGCCCGCAATCCTACGGCTCGGCGTCATACACAGGAAGTCGGGCCTCTGGGCAACCAGAAATGGGAATGGGACTGAAGGAGATTCAGCCCACAAATATCCGACCACCAGCTTCCACCTCTGCAGTCTGCCACCCTGTGTCTGCTCAACGCATCACAGAAACAAGTTTTCAAGGTGAGTATAACAAACGCCAGAGAAAGTTGAAGAATGAGGTCGGCATTCAAAAATGGGGTCAAATCGACAGCTGGGAAGGGGTGTAGAGGCAGGTAGAATTTAGATCCTGAGCCTTTAATAACCACTACCTTCGCTCAGTGCCCTCTGTTTTTAGACTCTATATGAGAACACCTAGGGCTTCCCTGGTGGCGCCGTGGTTAAGAATCCGCCTGCCAATGCAATGCGGGGGACACGGGTTCGAGCCCTGGTCTGCGAAGATCCCACATGCCGTGCAGCAACTAAGCGCATGTGCCACAACGACGGAGCCTGCATTCTAGAGCCCGTGAGCCTCAACTACCGAAGCCCACGTGCCTACAGCCCATGCTCCGCAACAAGAGAAGCCACCGCGATGAGAAGCCCGCACACCGCAACCAAGAGTAGCCCCCGCTAGCCGCCAACTAGAGAAAGCCCGTGCACAGCAATGAGAGACCCAGTGCAGCCAAAAAAATAAATACGTAGAATAAATAAGTTCAAACAGTAAATAAATACATAAACATAAATTACAAAAAAAAGAACACCTAATGCAGGTGGGAAGGTGGGAGGGCCACTGTAGAGGTCATCTATGCTACATGTACAAGAACCCCGAGAGCACACCAATCGGTACCACACTTTTCACTGCTGTAGCCGATCGTTCCCCCTGTACTGCCACACTGTAGCACTCCCTTCCCTCATCTACTGCTATAGTCTCTTCGGAAGGTGTTTCAGAACTCTTGTTATGAGAGTGCCAGTTGAACTGTCCTCACTTCCTTCATTTATACCAGGATTGAAGACCTTGTGGTCCGAGATCCTGTCCAGAGAGCAAGCAGGCTAAGACTCTGTCTTTGTTGATGTATTTCATCAGCAAGGGCTCTACCCCCTCTCCTAGTTCATGGTGTGACGTGTTCTTGGCCTCTCGGGAAAGTGGGGAGAATGGAAAGGACCCTATATGAGAATGCTAGGCTTTGTAAAACATTTCAGGTTTTTAAAAATAAGACTCATTTTGTATTGGACTTATAACAGTCCTATGAAATACAAAGCGAGCCGAGAATCAGCGACAGGAAAGGCTCACCAGTAAGAATTACAACAGTCACCGCTTACCTCGTAGCATAGGGCACTGTCCGTGATCCTTAAGAAGAGTTAGTAGAAATGCCTTGCCCATCTTGCCCCTGAACCCCTTGAAAGGTACATGACTGCTGTGTTGGTGTTTAGGGGGAGCATCTCACTTACCAGGGACTGACTTCTCCCTTGATCCCTTTGTAGGGATGGAGACCTCCCCCCTGGTGATGAAAAATTCCCTGGGATTGCAACCTCCAAGCCAGACGTTTTGTGTGACACAAAGTCAAGAACTCCCCAAGTCCTGCAGTAGCAGAAACAGCCACATACTTGAGAGTAACCCACCATCTGAACTTGGGGACATTTCAGTGACAGCTCCAGTCCAGAGTGCCAGGCGTCTCCTGGCCCTGCCTCCAGCTCCAAGCCAGGGACAAATAGAGAGTAAGCACGTGGATGATATCAAAACCAAGCTTTCAAAGCCTCTGGATGCCTACCAGATCCCAACAGAGAACCAAGATCCTCCACTACTCCCTTTAGGAATCCCTGATATTCACCAGCCGCTGGCCTGCACCGATCCCCTCAGCCAAGAGGAGCAGCCTGGTTCTGAAAATGCTGATCTGGGAGAGAACAGCCGGAGTCGTCAGGACCTAGGGACACTTGAAAATGGGATTGAACCTAGCAGTGGTCTTGCAGACATTACTACACTGGCGGAGGATATTCACCTTCCCCAGCTCTTTAATCCTTTGAAAGATCTTGATCAATCCCAAGGTCCCAACGTGATCAAAGCTAAAGACACCAGAGCCATTAAGGTGAATCAGGTGCAGGAAAAGCCAAGTGTCATAAAGGTTCCCTCTGATCAACCCAGGAAGAACAAACAGAAAGCCTCTGAGCCTATCAGTGGCGCTCCCAAGGCCAAAATCCAGCCAAAGAATCCAGAGTGCCTGTTAGGGGGAGAAGTGGTTATATGCCACGCTGCAGTCAGTGACAGGGCTCCTGTGAACACGGCCAAGCACTCTCAAGGCAAACCTCAGAAAGCTGCATCCAGAAAGATCAGCAAAACTAAGAGCCACGGGCAGGAAAAGACCAAAAGGACCAGAGGGAGAAACAAGGCTGAGGAGAACAAGCAGTCAGGGAACAAAGTCAAGGCAGAAGAGAAGCCAGCAATCCCCCACACGAAGCGAAAGGAACACCAAACTGAGCTTCTCCAACAGAGCTTTCAAAAGCCTCGAACCTCCCTTGGCGTGCGCATGCTGGAGTCTGTGAAGGTTCTTCATGCGCTGGGGAAGAAGAATGAGACGAAAACTGGGCGCTCTTCCTGTCGGCTCTTGGGAAAGTCAAGCAACCCCAAAGACCCCCAGCCACCCCCAGCTATCCAGCCATGGCGGCGTACCCCACGTGAGGGGAAGGGTCCTGAGAAAACGCAAGTCCAAGCCCAGAAACCAGACAGCAGTGCTGAAACAGAGTGTCCGTCTCCAGCCCAGTATGAGCGGCCTCCTCCTGGGAAGGTCAAGTTGATACCTCTGCCTTTTTCTGCCTGGGACAAGCCTCAAGCTCGACCCGCTCCTCGGAGGCCACAGTCTCTGGCCTCACATCGGCCTGCTGGGGCTTACCGTGCCCAGCCTGGTTCTACTGACTCAGCTCAACCTGCTGCAGCCAATTCATCCCAGCCAGCTCCTGCCTCTTTGCCAGGCCCCGCCAAACCAGCTCAGCCAACTGTGACCAACCCAACCCAACCGGCTTGGACCAACCATACCCAGCCTCGTGTCCCTCAGTCTGCTGCTCCTAGGCCTGCACCCTCCAAAACTTCATCTGGCGCTCCTCTCCAGCGGGAGCCTGTTCCCCCTGCTGTGAATAAGCGCCAGTCCCCACCCAAGCTCCAAACCCACTTTCTACTCCAAGACTTCAGCAAGCAACGAGTTCCATGGAGGGAACCCAACGTGCCTGAGCCAGTCATGTCAAAGCCCATCGAACAAGAGCAGAGGCCAGAGCGAGAGGCCATGAAGAGGCGGGCTCAACAACAACGGGAGAATGCTGCCAGATACACCTCTTCGGGCAAGCTGCAATTTTTCACCGAGAGGGAAAACGAAATGGAAATTGCCGACTACTACGGATACGTCAAGTGAGAGCTGCTAGGATTCTTGGTGCCACCTTGGCTACCAGCTGTTCTTCCATACACAGGTAAGACAGGTATAGAACTGAATAAGTAAATGGAATACAATTAATAGACGAGTAACAAACCTTTCGAATTTTCAGATGCTGCTAACTGGGGCGTGAGAAAGGAAGGACTGAAAGTTGGATGGGAGAATGAAGGAAAGGGGTAAAAACTGAGCAAAGAGGAAGGAACTTGGCCCAGGGCTAGGAAGGCCAAAAGAGACGTATGGATTTAGGAAAGGAAGCAGGAGCGAGGATGAAATGGCAGAAGTAAAAAGCAGGGTCAGAGGTCTGGGTTGAAAGAACACAATTGGAGTAGAGTTGAAGGTGACAGAAGATGAGTCTAGGTTTACTAGGAGAAATAGAAAAAGTCTCTCGGGGACGCTGGCCTTAAGTCTCACAACCACCAGATAGGTATTTCAGAAAACAAGAGGTTCAGGACACATCTCTGAAAGGTCTGAGTTGCCTTATTCAGGTGTGACTGTAGTGGGGGAATAGGGAAATCTACCAGAGAAGTGGCTAGGGCTCAGAGTTATCCTAGGGGCAGCTGACGACAGGGGCAGAGCCAAGGGAACTGCTGGATCAGGAGGCCCACGAACAAAGCAGGGGCATAGCCGCCTGTCACTTCCCTGCCAGGAAGGAAGCCAGGTATATTACTATAACCAAGGCACACTGGGGTCTTTACTGTATGGAGAACTTGGCTCCTGCCCGCAATCCTACGGCTCGGCGTCACACACAGGAAGTAGGGCCTCTGGGCAACCAGAAATGGGAATGGGACTGAAGGAGATTCAGCCCACAAATATCCGACCACCAGCTTCCACCTCTGCAATCTGCCACCCTGTGTCTGCTCAACGCATCACAGAAACAAGTTTTCAAGGTGAGTATACAGACGGCAGAGAAAAGTTGAACAATGAGGTCAGCATTCAAAAATGGGGTCAAATCGACAGCTGGGAAGGGGTGTAGAGACAGGTAGAATTTAGATCCTGAGCCTTTAATAACCACTACCTTCTCTCAGTGCTCTCTGTTTTTAGACTCTATATGAGAACACCTAGGGCTTCCCTGGTGGCGCCTGCCAATGCAGGGGACACGGGTTCGAGCCCTGGTCTGCGAAGATCCCACATGCCGTGCAGCAACTAAGCGCATGTGCCACAACGACGGAGCCTGCATTCTAGAGCCCGTGAGCCTCAACTACCGAAGCCCACGTGCCTACAGCCCATGCTCCGCAACAAGAGAAGCCACCGCGATGAGATGCCCGCACACCGCAACCGAGAGTAGCCCCCGCTAGCCGCCAACTAGAGAAAGCCCGTGCACAGCAATGAGAGACCCAGTGCAGCCAAAAACATAAATACGTAGAATAAATAAGTTCAAACAGTAAATAAATACATAAACATAAATTACAAAAAAAAACAACACCTAATGCAGGTGGGAAGGTGGGAGGGCCACTGTAGAGGTCATCTATGCTACATGTACAAGAACCCCGAGAGCACACCAATCGGTACCACACTTTTCACTGCTGTAGCCGATCATTCCCCCTGTACTGCCACACTGTAGCACTCCCTTCCCTCATCTACTGCTATAGTCTCTTTGGAAGGTGTTTCCGAACTCTTGTTATCAGAGTGCCAGTTGAACTGTCCTCACTTCCTTCATTTATACCAGGATTGAAGACCTTGTGGTCCGAGATCCTGTCCAGAGAGCAAGCAGGCTAAGGCTCTGTCTTTGTTGATGTATTTCATCAGAAAGGGCTCTACCCCCTCTCCTAGTTCATGGTGTGAAGTGTTCTTGGCCTCTCGGGAAAGTGGGGAGAATGGAAAGGACCCTATATGAGAATGCTAGGCTCTGTAAAACATTTCAGGTTTTTAAAAATAAGACTCATTTTGTATTGGACTGACAACAGTCCTATGAAATACAAAGAAGGCCGAGAATCAGTGACAGGAAAGGATCACCAGTAAGAACTACAGCAGTCACCGCTTACCTCGTAGCATAGGGCACTGTCCGTGATCCTTAAGAAGAGTTAGTAGAAATGCCTTGCCCATCTTGCCCCTGAACCCCTTGAAAGGTACACGACTGCTGTGTTGGTGTTTAGGGGGAGCATCTCACTTACCAGGGACTGACTTCTCCCTTGATTCCTCTGTAGTGATGGAGACTTCCCCGCTGATGAAAAATTCCCTGGGATTGCAACCTCCAAGCCAGACAGCTTTCCTATGGAATGACAGAGAACTTGTCAAGGTGAAACACCAGTCTGCGGGAGAAAGGGAGGAAGAGAATGATGGAAATCGTTTCTGGGAAACTATTTTTACATTATGTGTTGTTTGTTCCCGGTAAATAAACTGAAATCTTCTTAACAGTACAACAAAATCTAAACCACTAAAGCCAACAATACAGGAGTATAACGTTCGACAAAAATTTCTTTGGCTGCGCAGCATGTGGGATCTTAGCTCCCCAACCAGGGATTGAACCCACGCCTGCTGCGTTGGAAGCGCAGAGTCTTCACCACGGGACCACCGGGGAAGTCCCAGGACTATCACTTTTAAAGGAGAAGGTACAAACCCCTCGGTTCTATGAACTGGAGATTTTTAGTAAGAAGTCAATATATTTGTTGTTAGGCACATTTTATGTTAGGCTGTCTCCCTGCACAGGATGCAGGCGCCTTGAGAATGGAAGTCATATCCCTCTATAGTACGTCCCTCTTCTTTCTGCTTTGCAGTTTGCTGCTCCACTTGTTCAACCCCACCTAGTAATAACCTATACTTCCCTTGTTCCTGTTTTCCCATCTGGAAAACAGACAAAAGGCAACCAAACAATGCAAAGGTCTCAACAAATAAGGGATATCCAAAACCAGAGATGGCCAGAACTTCTGTACCCCTGATGAAATAGTCCTCATACAAAACCTGATAATCAAATTCCTTAATGCTAGGAATCACAGTGAAAAATAGTATCTGAACTGACTTCTGTCAGATGAGTGAGAACTAAGGTTAATTCAGTGTATCTGAAGCATAGAAAGTGAGGGCAAAAGTGGCACAAGATGGGGCTAGAGAAGCAGAGAGGATTCTAGACCACGCAGAGTCTTAAAGGCCAACAGTGTGTTTTCTATTCTCAAAACAATGTTTGTGAGCGATGTTTATGAGCAACGTTCCAACTTGCTTTGAAGGTTTCTTGTGTGAAGAGTGGATTGGAAGGAAACAAGATATATGGACACTAGTTAGGACCTAATCGCAACAGACAGGCAAGTTCAGTATTAGGAAGTTGAGGAAGAGCTGGCTGACAGATTCCAAAGAAATTCAGGAGATGAACTGAAGCGGGCTTAATGGGGTAGGAGATGGAGGAAAGGAAGGTCTTAGGGAATTCAAGGGTTTACTGCACACATGAGCAAAGTCTCAAAATTAATCATTTGAACGTACAGAGGCGGATCTCCCAAATGACACCGGTTAGGAAGCAACGGTACGCCCTTTAGAATTCCTAGAGACAACACAAATCAACTGTTTCGATGGAAAATTCGGCGGGACTCTTGATTTCCATGGGAATACAGAGAAAAGAGACACTGATCTGGCTTGCAGGTATATTTAGGAAGCTGTTAGCCGGACATCACCTACTAGTATCATGTAAGTAGGCCGTCCGAAGTAGGAAGCTTAGGGGAAAAACCTGGAGGAAAACTTAAAAGCTTAAGCCACACCTCTACACTACACCACCTTTCACAATTTCTTCTCAGATAAGCATCATCCCCATCAGTGAAGAAACTCGTACCTCATAATAGGAAAAACAGGCCTAAAGATTCAATGTGTGTCTTGGGAGGTCCCATCTATGCGATATCTTCCTGGGACCAGAAAAGGCCCCAGGAAGATCAATCTCTGCACCCCTGAAAGCTTACCACCAAGGAAAATGACTAGGTCCATAGATTTCCTCCCTCAAACCAGCTTACCTCACACATAGATCATTAGCAACTCCGCCCTTACTCACATTATCACAGTCACAAGAGTGGTTAGGGAGAAAAGCACTAACCAGGGGAACTAAAACAGAGGCAATCCAGGCCAAGCTGGGCTGGTGGCAGATATCTTGCTCCTTACGCTCGGGTGCATAATGCGACTCACCACAGTGCCTTTTTCACAGACCCTTTTGAACGTTTCTCCACAGAATCCAACAGCTCAAGTTAGTTCATGACGCTTCAAGGTCAACAATCGTCAAGAGAAAAACATGCAATATGTCTTACAATGTTGGATTCCTTACAAACAGGACAAGGAGATAACCATGTAGACAAAACCAGAGCATTTGAAAACATCTGTATTCTACAAACACACCAGTGAATGCTATAAATAAGGTACTATGACATAAAACAAAATGAAAACTAGATGTGAGACTGTTCTCTTCAGTGTACAGACTTCATGGCAGTTGCTGCACACTATCTAGCTACTTAGATCTTTAACTCTCTGTTCTGTTAATACCAAATGAGGCCCAAGTGTGTCAACCTGTTTCCCACAGAAACCAAAAAGTCTACATGCATCTCTTTTCTCCTGTGCCCTTTCACCTTACCTGCTCCCAATTCTCCACCAACGTCCTCCTCTTTCTCTAATTATTCTCCTCTTCATTTTGCTTGGCCTTGCCCCCAAGCATGCAAGACAGAGAGTCCTAGAGGTCCAAGATTCTAGAGTGGCTGTTTGCAAGGCGGAGGAGATTACAGTAACTGCCACACTGTATATACTTCTGTGCAAAGAAAAAGGGACAGTGTTCAGAATGTCTCTCACATATAACAAGAGCTGGAGATGGCAGGATACCTGTGTGGCCCAAGGAACTAGAGCTAGCAAATTATGGGCCAAACAATTGCAACCAAAGGCTGGAAGAGGAAAGGTCTGCAACCAGCTCTGTCTCCTAGCTCTCTGGTATTTGCTGCCAACGGGCAGAGTCTATTTCGTGAAGCATCAAGCACTGAAAAGAAGACTCCTGCTGCTGGAAGGTGACAGGAAGTAACGTCCAATGCAAGATCAAGGCTTGTCCTCGAAGCAATGCCCATAATGGAAGAAAAAAAAAAAAGAGAAAGCGGAAGAGAAATGTTAAGTCGCAAGTCCAACCTGGCCCCCAGCCTAGCCCAGCCCAAGGAAGGTAGGAGTCAAGGAGAAGAAACTAAAAGAGAAGAGCCTTGGACCACAACATTCTCCACAAGGTACACTCAACAAACTTCACCCTACTCTTGAACCAAGTTACAAAAAGAGCTTCTTAATCCCTACTTTGGCTCCTTAAAAGCTGCTATCAGTTCACTCATTAGACACATATGATTTCAGAACAACTGTAATAGTTCAAACTAGATGGCTCTTTCCTTCCTAAGGATTATTAATTAAAGAAGATCTATATAGCTCTAAGTATATGATACATAAAATAGAATACTCTGTAGAATATAAGTAACTCTTAGTTCAGTGTATTAATGAACGTCTGTAAGAAATGTTGCAATGATTTCCCTAATGGAAGAGCCTGGGGGAGGTAAATCTGTCTTCTAGGATTTCCTCCTCCCCAAAGCTCAGAAACT
The DNA here is from genome assembly GCF_965194805.1 of Balaenoptera borealis. Lineage (NCBI taxonomy): Eukaryota > Metazoa > Chordata > Mammalia > Artiodactyla > Balaenopteridae > Balaenoptera > Balaenoptera borealis. The sequence goes on along the minus strand of NW_028122529.1, from coordinate 46,175 downwards.
CAGGTGTTGTTTTAGCTCTCCTACACTCTCTTCACCCAAGCCCGCCTTCCTGTTGGGGATCGGACCTCCCTATTGGCTCTCTCATACCTTTCAACTGCCTGCTTTGTGACATCACTCTCCTCCCAAACCTACTACCACTTGGTAGAGCCTTGGGGTTTCCGTGGAGCTGTTTGGACCAGTAACCAGTGACCTCTGTACTGGACACGTGCGCCGTTCAGCTGCAGCCACTCGGACATCCTCTAGTGTTGTCTCCTCATCCCTTGTACCTGCAGTGGATGCTTCCTCTTCTCTGACCATGTCAGGTAAGAAAAGAAACTTTGGAAAGTTTTGCGTTCGATTTCTTTTGCCCCTAAATTGAGTAAGTAGGAGATTCAAAATAGCATGGAATAATGAGGGAAAGTATTGAACTACAAGTCTGGAGACCTAATTTCAGTTTTGACTTTGACGTTTACTATCTGTGTGACTTTGGACAAATCACTGGCTGTCTCACAAAGCCTGTTGCTTTCCTTAACTGTTACGTTAGGATACCACGTTGGGTTGATCACTCTGATCCCCTTCTTTTCCAGTATTGAGCCTTAAAGGGTACCCATGTAGAAAACGAAATCAGACACTTCTCAAGAGTGTTTCAACAGAAACATAGAAAAGCCAGGGGACATAGAAAACTAGCAATATATACCAAGATGTTTCATCTCTAATGGTCTCCCTCCACTAGGATTTCGACTAGTTGAAAAGAGAGAATAGGGAGAGAGGATGGAGAGTACTGGGCTCTACAGGGAGGCACAGAGTCGAGCGTAAGGAAGTTTAGGATGGTTTTCATTAGCACAGGCCAACAGGCACCAAGAGATGGGAGAAAATGTAAGAATGAAGAGGGAAAGCATAGAGGAGCTCTCAAGAAAAACGGAGTTTGCAATGGAATGCTGATGGGAACCAAAGATTTTCAATTAAAGCAGAAACAGCACAGAGGGAAACCTGCTCAGAGCAGGGCAAAACCAAGTTGATGGTAGCAAACCCTTACATTAACAGACTAAGAAGGAAAGTAAGGCCAGAACAGGGGATCACCAGGAAAGGCAGCTTATCAGAAAAGTCATACTCCGTTTTCTTTCTTTTATTGCCTCTCTGAATACAGTTGGCCACTTGACAGTTTTGAATATAAACATTTTAGAAATACGTTTTAGAAATGATGCCTCCTATAAACAAGCAACCACAGTGGTTATCTAGGGGGCTGCTTTTCAGTGTTTTATTCTTTCTAATTTTTAAACTAGGTAGACATTTCACCAATTCAACATTTTAAGTGATATCTTCTAAATTGAATCAGAAGGACTATTTTCCTTGGTGTGATATGTAGGTTCTAAGGCAAGGCTGCTTTTCATTTTTACAGTTATTTCCTTCCTAACACAGAGAGCACATTGATCAACAGCCATCGTTCGCTTGTAGAGCTTAGCTACCGAAGAAGAAGAAGAAAAAGTCAAGCCCCACATCTCTAATTCCCCCCCCCACTTAGGGAATTCCCTGGCGGTCCAGTGCTTAGGACTCGGTGCTTTCACGGCCAGGGCCACGCGGCGCGGCCAAAGAAACAAAACAAACAAACATCCACGTTTATCGAAAACCATATTGTGGAGTCCTGTGGATTTTCTTACATTTGAAAATCTTTTTTAATTGGATTCTAGGCATGATGGTTTTTTGAGGTTTTGGGATGCCATCTTCTTGGATGCTGAAGATGATTCTAATCTAAGTTCTAGGATAAATCCAAAAACCTTCCTGATACATTTTAAGCTTCCTTTCTGCTTATTATATAAGCTATATTCATTGAAATATATATTTCTCCTAGGCTTAATACCTCTTACTTGCTGGGTAAAAATATGAAGGAGCACAATAATGAAACTCTTTTACACTTATTATTTTGCTGTCTGCTTCGTACCGGTTTTCATTGAAATACTTGTCTATATGTGTTGTGGCTACCTATACATGCACATTTATTGCATTCTGTTGCTTGTTATGCATTTTTTACTGACATACCTTCTCTGTCTGTATGCATTGGCTAGGAATTCATTCACCTCTATCACCTCCATCGTGTCTTCTGGTTAATAGTATTCACTAAAATAGAGTGGGCAAAATTCACTTTCATAATATTGCATGGATAGTACAGAATGCCATTTGTTAGTAAATTCATTAGGCTTCGATACTTGCCACATACCTCAGTTTTCATTAATATCTATGGATTTCTTTTTCGTTAACGTAATATGCTTGTCATGATTTTTCTTTGTCTTTCTAGAACTTATTGTATCTTCCTCCATATAAATCATACGCAATAGATCAGCTTATTCATCTATTAATTATTACTGCTATTATTATTGGTGGTGGTGTTATAACCACTTTATAGGTGAGGAATCTGAAGTAATCAGATAACTTTTCCCTTTCCAAAAGCACTTAAGAAATCCACTTTCGGGTAATCATTTTGAGGTAGGATGAGAAACCAGGCTTGAAGAGGGCAAAAATGACTCTTTCAATTCACCAGTTGGACTGAGCTGTACGTCACCTCTAGGTAATAGCGTGGGAACTGCACAAGCAAAGGGAGACACTGAAGACGACCATGGTAATAGCCGTACTGTTTTCTAATGGACAAAAAAAATGCCTATATTATAAGTTCTATTTCTCCTGCTTTCTGGCAGTATCATGCTCAGAGTGGAGTCCTGGCAAGGAAGTCAGGATACTTAGGTTCTGAAACCTGGTAATGATACTAACATAATGAGAGAACTTGAACAAGTCAACCCGACCTCTCTGAGCCTCAGTTTCCTTACTCACGAAATGAGACTGAGAACATCGAAGTTCTCTAAGGGCCTCCTAGTTCTAAAATGCTTCCAGTCTAGGAAATAGCATAGAAGTCAATACGAGTGCAGGCTGAAGGGAAAGACAGGGCAGGGAGAAGGTTGCTTCCAGCCTAGAGAACAATCTCTGAACCACACCACTTGGCTCTTCTGCCCGTCTGTGCCCAAGATGGGAGCACAGGCAGTTAATAGAGAAGAGTGGAAAACTGCTCAGTCCTTACAGCCATCATTAACTGTCTGATTTTGGGTTTCTCAGGAAGTAGTGATAGTAGAGGTGTCCTGATAGCAAGAACCTTCAGATGATGCCGTTCCTCAAACGTAGTGAGAATTTCTCAACCTCCCTGAGTTTTTCATGACCCTCTTGTTCTTACAGAAAATTTCCAACATCCATCTCTACTTGGAACTCTAAATTCTCTGCAGCATTCTCCTCCTGTGGTGAGCAATGCAACTTCCCTAACACGAAGTGTCTGCAACTTCTCCAGAGTCTCTGCCCCTGCCGTCAGTTCGGCATCGGCTACCGGTACCCCTTTCCAGACACTCATGGGTAGTGCCTACCTTTACCAACATTCTAGCACGACTATGTTATCTGGAGTTACTGACCACAGCCAGATCTCCACTTCAGCTGCTTCCTATCCAGGTGTTCTTGAGTGGGACATCACAGCAAGCACTGAAAAGAATTCTTCTTCACTCGGAGACTTTACTCTGGCACTCACTGACCGCCACACAGCTGCCTCCTCCATGTTTCTGGCAGCCCAGTATGATAAAACTTCAGACGCCAAGAACATGGTCCCTCTACATCCATCGCTTTCTGCCAGCCTTGCTCAGGGAACACCATCTCAGATTCCAAATCAGGGGCAGAGCCGCCTGCCACTTCCCTGCCACGAAGGAAGCCAGGTATATTACTATAACCAAGGCACACTGGAGTCTTTACTGTATGGAGAACTTGGCTCCTGCCCGCAATCCTACGGCTCGGCGTCATACACAGGAAGTCGGGCCTCTGGGCAACCAGAAATGGGAATGGGACTGAAGGAGATTCAGCCCACAAATATCCGACCACCAGCTTCCACCTCTGCAGTCTGCCACCCTGTGTCTGCTCAACGCATCACAGAAACAAGTTTTCAAGGTGAGTATAACAAACGCCAGAGAAAGTTGAAGAATGAGGTCGGCACTCAAAAATGGGGTCAAATCGACAGCTGGGAAGGGGTGTAGAGGCAGGTAGAATTTAGATCCTGAGCCTTTAATAACCACTACCTTCGCTCAGTGCCCTCTGTTTTTAGACTCTCTATGAGAACACCTAGGGCTTCCCTGGTGGCGCCGTGGTTAAGAATCCGCCTGCCAATGCAATGCGGGGGACACGGGTTCGAGCCCTGGTCTGCGAAGATCCCACATGCCGTGCAGCAACTAAGCGCATGTGCCACAACGACGGAGCCTGCATTCTAGAGCCCGTGAGCCTCAACTACCGAAGCCCACGTGCCTACAGCCCATGCTCCGCAACAAGAGAAGCCACCGCGATGAGAAGCCCGCACACCGCAACCAAGAGTAGCCCCCGCTAGCCGCCAACTAGAGAAAGCCCGTGCACAGCAATGAGAGACCCAGTGCAGCCAAAAAAATAAATACGTAGAATAAATAAGTTCAAACAGTAAATAAATACATAAACATAAATTACAAAAAAAAGAACACCTAATGCAGGTGGGAAGGTGGGAGGGCCACTGTAGAGGTCATCTATGCTACATGTACAAGAACCCCGAGAGCACACCAATCGGTACCACACTTTTCACTGCTGTAGCCGATCGTTCCCCCTGTACTGCCACACTGTAGCACTCCCTTCCCTCATCTACTGCTATAGTCTCTTCGGAAGGTGTTTCAGAACTCTTGTTATGTGAGTGCCAGTTGAACTGTCCTCACTTCCTTCATTTATACCAGGATTGAAGACCTTGTGGTCCGAGATCCTGTCCAGAGAGCAAGCAGGCTAAGACTCTGTCTTTGTTGATGTGTTTCATCAGCAAGGGCTCTACCCCCTCTCCTAGTTCATGGTGTGACGTGTTCTTGGCCTCTCGGGAAAGTGGGGAGAATGGAAAGGACCCTATATGAGAATGCTAGGCTTTGTAAAACATTTCAGGTTTTTAAAAATAAGACTCATTTTGTATTGGACTTATAACAGTCCTATGAAATACAAAGCGAGCCGAGAATCAGTGACAGGAAAGGCTCACCAGTAAGAATTACAACAGTCACCGCTTACCTCGTAGCATAGGGCACTGTCCGTGATCCTTAAGAAGAGTTAGTAGAAATGCCTTGCCCATCTTGCCCCTGAACCCCTTGAAAGGTACATGACTGCTGTGTTGGTGTTTAGGGGGAGCATCTCACTTACCAGGGACTGACTTCTCCCTTGATCCCTTTGTAGGGATGGAGACCTCCCCCCTGGTGATGAAAAATTCCCTGGGATTGCAACCTCCAAGCCAGACGTTTTGTGTGACACAAAGTCAAGAACTCCCCAAGTCCTGCAGTAGCAGAAACAGCCACATACTTGAGAGTAACCCACCATCTGAACTTGGGGACATTTCAGTGACAGCTCCAGTCCAGAGTGCCAGGCGTCTCCTGGCCCTGCCTCCAGCTCCAAGCCAGGGACAAATAGAGAGTAAGCACGTGGATGATATCAAAACCAAGCTTTCAAAGCCTCTGGATGCCTACCAGATCCCAACAGAGAACCAAGATCCTCCACTACTCCCTTTAGGAATCCCTGATATTCACCAGCCGCTGGCCTGCACCGATCCCCTCAGCCAAGAGGAGCAGCCTGGTTCTGAAAATGCTGATCTGGGAGAGAACAGCCGGAGTCGTCAGGACCTAGGGACACTTGAAAATGGGATTGAACCTAGCAGTGGTCTTGCAGACATTACTACACTGGCGGAGGATATTCACCTTCCCCAGCTCTTTAATCCTTTGAAAGATCTTGATCAATCCCAAGGTCCCAACGTGATCAAAGCTAAAGACACCAGAGCCATTAAGGTGAATCAGGTGCAGGAAAAGCCAAGTGTCATAAAGGTTCCCTCTGATCAACCCAGGAAGAACAAACAGAAAGCCTCTGAGCCTATCAGTGGCGCTCCCAAGGCCAAAATCCAGCCAAAGAATCCAGAGTGCCTGTTAGGGGGAGAAGTGGTTATATGCCACGCTGCAGTCAGTGACAGGGCTCCTGTGAACACGGCCAAGCACTCTCAAGGCAAACCTCAGAAAGCTGCATCCAGAAAGATCAGCAAAACTAAGAGCCACGGGCAGGAAAAGACCAAAAGGACCAGAGGGAGAAACAAGGCTGAGGAGAACAAGCAGTCAGGGAACAAAGTCAAGGCAGAAGAGAAGCCAGCAATCCCCCACACGAAGCGAAAGGAACACCAAACTGAGCTTCTCCAACAGAGCTTTCAAAAGCCTCGAACCTCCCTTGGCGTGCGCATGCTGGAGTCTGTGAAGGTTCTTCATGCGCTGGGGAAGAAGAATGAGACGAAAACTGGGCGCTCTTCCTGTCGGCTCTTGGGAAAGTCAAGCAACCCCAAAGACCCCCAGCCACCCCCAGCTATCCAGCCATGGCGGCATACCCCACGTGAGGGGAAGGGTCCTGAGAAAACGCAAGTCCAAGCCCAGAAACCAGACAGCAGTGCTGAAACAGAGTGTCCGTCTCCAGCCCAGTATGAGCGGCCTCCTCCTGGGAAGGTCAAGTTGATACCTCTGCCTTTTTCTGCCTGGGACAAGCCTCAAGCTCGACCCGCTCCTCGGAGGCCACAGTCTCTGGCCTCACATCGGCCTGCTGGGGCTTACCGTGCCCAGCCTGGTTCTACTGACTCAGCTCAACCTGCTGCAGCCAATTCATCCCAGCCAGCTCCTGCCTCTTTGCCAGGCCCCGCCAAACCAGCTCAGCCAACTGTGACCAACCCAACCCAACCGGCTTGGCCCAACCATACCCAGCCTCGTGTCCCTCAGTCTGCTGCTCCTAGGCCTGCACCCTCCAAAACTTCATCTGGCGCTCCTCTCCAGCAGGAGCCTGTTCCCCCTGCTGTGAATAAGCGCCAGTCCCCACCCAAGCTCCAAACCCACTTTCTACTCCAAGACTTCAGCAAGCAACGAGTTCCATGGAGGGAACCCAACGTGCCTGAGCCAGTCATGTCAAAGCCCATCGAACAAGAGCAGAGGCCAGAGCGAGAGGCCATGAAGAGGCGGGCTCAACAACAACGGGAGAATGCTGCCAGATACACCTCTTCGGGCAAGCTGCAATTTTTCACCGAGAGGGAAAACGAAATGGAAATTGCCGACTACTACGGATACGTCAAGTGAGAGCTGCTAGGATTCTTGGTGCCACCTTGGCTACCAGCTGTTCTTCCATACACAGGTAAGACAGGTATAGAACTGAATAAGTAAATGGAATACAATTAATAGACGAGTAACAAACCTTTCGAATTTTCAGATGCTGCTAACTGGGGCGTGAGAAAGGAAGGACTGAAAGTTGGATGGGAGAATGAAGGAAAGGGGTAAAAACTGAGCAAAGAGGAAGGAACTTGGCCCAGGGCTAGGAAGGCCAAAAGAGACGTATGGATTTAGGAAAGGAAGCAGGAGCGAGGATGAAATGGCAGAAGTAAAAAGCAGGGTCAGAGGTCTGGGTTGAAAGAACACAATTGGAGTAGAGTTGAAGGTGACAGAAGATGAGTCTAGGTTTACTAGGAGAAATAGAAAAAGTCTCTCGGGGACGCTGGCCTTAAGTCTCACAACCACCAGATAGGTATTTCAGAAAACAAGAGGTTCAGGACACATCTCTGAAAGGTCTGAGTTGCCTTATTCAGGTGTGACTGTAGTGGGGGAATAGGGAAATCTACCAGAGAAGTGGCTAGGGCTCAGAGTTATCCTAGGGGCAGCTGACGACAGGGGCAGAGCCAAGGGAACTGCTGGATCAGGAGGCCCACGAACAAAGCAGGGGCATAGCCGCCTGTCACTTCCCTGCCAGGAAGGAAGCCAGGTATATTACTGTAACCAAGGCACACTGGGGTCTTTACTGTATGGAGAACTTGGCTCCTGCCCGCAATCCTACGGCTCGGCGTCACACACAGGAAGTAGGGCCTCTGGGCAACCAGAAATGGGAATGGGACTGAAGGAGATTCAGCCCACAAATATCCGACCACCAGCTTCCACCTCTGCAGTCTGCCACCCTGTGTCTGCTCAACGCATCACAGAAACAAGTTTTCAAGGTGAGTATACAGACGGCAGAGAAAAGTTGAACAATGAGGTCAGCATTCAAAAATGGGGTCAAATCGACAGCTGGGAAGGGGTGTAGAGACAGGTAGAATTTAGATCCTGAGCCTTTAATAACCACTACCTTCTCTCAGTGCTCTCTGTTTTTAGACTCTATATGAGAACACCTAGGGCTTCCCTGGTGGCGCCTGCCAATGCAGGGGACACGGGTTCGAGCCCTGGTCTGCGAAGATCCCACATGCCGTGCAGCAACTAAGCGCATGTGCCACGACGACGGAGCCTGCATTCTAGAGCCCGTGAGCCTCAACTACCGAAGCCCACGTGCCTACAGCCCATGCTCCGCAACAAGAGAAGCCACCGCGATGAGATGCCCGCACACCGCAACCGAGAGTAGCCCCCGCTAGCCGCCAACTAGAGAAAGCCCGTGCACAGCAATGAGAGACCCAGTGCAGCCAAAAACATAAATACGTAGAATAAATAAGTTCAAACAGTAAATAAATACATAAACATAAATTACAAAAAAAAAGAACACCTAATGCAGGTGGGAAGGTGGGAGGGCCACCGTAGAGGTCATCTATGCTACATGTACAAGAACCCCGAGAGCACACCAATCGGTACCACACTTTTCACTGCTGTAGCCGATCGTTCCCCCTGTACTGCCACACTGTAGCACTCCCTTCCCTCATCTACTGCTATAGTCTCTTCGGAAGGTGTTTCCGAACTCTTGTTATGAGAGTGCCAGTTGAACTGTCCTCACTTCCTTCATTTATACCAGGATTGAAGACCTTGTGGTCCGAGATCCTGTCCAGAGAGCAAGCAGGCTAAGGCTCTGTCTTTGTTGATGTATTTCATCAGAAAGGGCTCTACCCCCTCTCCTAGTTCATGGTGTGAAGTGTTCTTGGCCTCTCGGGAAAGTGGGGAGAATGGAAAGGACCCTATATGAGAATGCTAGGCTCTGTAAAACATTTCAGGTTTTTAAAAATAAGACTCATTTTGTATTGGACTGACAACAGTCCTATGAAATACAAAGAAAGCCGAGAATCAGTGACAGGAAAGGATCACCAGTAAGAACTACAGCAGTCACCGCTTACCTCGTAGCATAGGGCACTGTCCGTGATCCTTAAGAAGAGTTAGTAGAAATGCCTTGCCCATCTTGCCCCTGAACCCCTTGAAAGGTACACGACTGCTGTGTTGGTGTTTAGGGGGAGCATCTCACTTACCAGGGACTGACTTCTCCCTTGATTCCTCTGTAGTGATGGAGACTTCCCCGCTGATGAAAAATTCCCTGGGATTGCAACCTCCAAGCCAGACAGCTTTCCTATGGAATGACAGAGAACTTGTCAAGGTGAAACACCAGTCTGCGGGAGAAAGGGAGGAAGAGAATGATGGAAATCGTTTCTGGGAAACTATTTTTACATTATGTGTTGTTTGTTCCCGGTAAATAAACTGAAATCTTCTTAACAGTACAACAAAATCTAAACCACTAAAGCCAACAATACAGGAGTATAACGTTCGAAAAAAATTTCTTTGGCTGCGCAGCATGTGGGATCTTAGCTCCCCAACCAGGGATTGAACCCACGCCTGCTGCATTGGAAGCGCAGAGTCTTCACCACGGGACCACCGGGGAAGTCCCAGGACTATCACTTTTAAAGGAGAAGGTACAAACCCCTCGGTTCTATGAACTGGAGATTTTTAGTAAGAAGTCAATATATTTGTTGTTAGGCACATTTTATGTTAGGCTGTCTCCCTGCACAGGATGCAGGCGCCTTGAGAATGGAAGTCATATCCCTCTATAGTACGTCCCTCTTCTTTCTGCTTTGCAGTTTGCTGCTCCACTTGTTCAACCCCACCTAGTAATAACCTATACTTCCCTTGTTCCTGTTTTCCCATCTGGAAAACAGACAAAAGGCAACCAAACAACGCAAAGGTCTCAACAAATAAGGGATATCCAAAACCAGAGATGGCCAGAACTTCTGTACCCCTGATGAAATAGTCCTCATACAAAACCTGATAATCAAATTCCTTAATGCTAGGAATCACAGTGAAAAATAGTATCTGAACTGACTTCTGTCAGATGAGTGAGAACTAAGGTTAATTCAGTGTATCTGAAGCATAGAAAGTGAGGGCAAAAGTGGCACAAGATGGGGCTAGAGAAGCAGAGAGGATTCTAGACCACGCAGAGTCTTAAAGGCCAACAGTGTGTTTTCTATTCTCAAAACAATGCTTGTGAGCGATGTTTATGAGCAACGTTCCAACTTGCTTTGAAGGTTTCTTGTGTGAAGAGTGGATTGGAAGGAAACAAGATATATGGACACCAGTTAGGACCTAATCGCAACAGACAGGCAAGTTCAGTATTAGGAAGTTGAGGAAGAGCTGGCTGACAGATTCCAAAGAAATTCAGGAGATGAACTGAAGCGGGCTTAATGGGGTAGGAGATGGAGGAAAGGAAGGTCTTAGGGAATTCAAGGGTTTACTGCACACATGAGCAAAGTCTCAAAATTAATCATTTGAACGTACAGAGGCGGATCTCCCAAATGACACCGGTTAGGAAGCAACGGTACGCCCTTTAGAATTCCTAGAGACAACACAAATCAACTGTTTCGATGGAAAATTCGGCGGGACTCTTGATTTCCATGGGAATACAGAGAAAAGAGACACTGATCTGGCTTGCAGGTATATTTAGGAAGTTGTTAGCCGGACATCACCTACTAGTATCATGTAAGTAGGCCGTCCGAAGTAGGAAGCTTAGGGGAAAAACCTGGAGGAAAACTTAAAAGCTTAAGCCACACCTCTACACTACACCACCTTTCACAATTTCTTCTCAGATAAGCATCATCCCCATCAGTGAAGAAACTCGTTCGTACCTCATAATAGGAAAAACAGGCCTAAAGATTCAATGTGTGTCTTGGGAGGTCCCATCTATGCGATATCTTCCTGGGACCAGAAAAGGCCCCAGGAAGATCCATCTCTGCACCCCTGAAAGCTTACCACCAAGGAAAATGACTAGGTCCATAGATTTCCTCCCTCAAACCAGCTTACCTCACACATAGATCATTAGCAACTCCGCCCTTACTCACATTATCACAGTCACAAGAGTGGTTAGGGAGAAAAGCACTAACCAGGGGAACTAAAACAGAGGCAATCCAGGCCAAGCTGGGCTGGTGGCAGATATCTTGCTCCTTACGCTCGGGTGCATAATGCGACTCACCACAGTGCCTTTTTCACAGACCCTTTTGAACGTTTCTCCACAGAATCCAACAGCTCAAGTTAGTTCATGACGCTTCAAGGTCAACAATCGTCAAGAGAAAAACATGCAATATGTCTTACAATGTTGGATTCCTTACAAACAGGACAAGGAGATAACCATGTAGACAAAACCAGAGCATTTGAAAACATCTGTATTCTACAAACACACCAGTGAATGCTATAAATAAGGTACTATGACATAAAACAAAATGAAAACTAGATGTGAGACTGTTCTCTTCAGTGTACAGACTTCATGGCAGTTGCTGCACACTATCTAGCTACTTAGATCTTTAACTCTCTGTTCTGTTAATACCAAATGAGGCCCAAGTGTGTCAACCTGTTTCCCACAGAAACCAAAAAGTCTACATGCATCTCTTTTCTCCTGTGCCCTTTCACCTTACCTGCTCCCAATTCTCCACCAACGTCCTCCTCTTTCTCTAATTATTCTCCTCTTCATTTTGCTTGGCCTTGCCCCCAAGCATGCAAGACAGAGAGTCCTAGAGGTCCAAGATTCTAGAGTGGCTGTTTGCAAGGCGGAGGAGATTACAGTAACTGCCACACTGTATATACTTCTGTGCAAAGAAAAAGGGACAGTGTTCAGAATGTCTCTCACATATAACAAGAGCTGGAGATGGCAGGATACCTGTGTGGCCCAAGGAACTAGAGCTAGCAAATTATGGGCCAAACAATTGCAACCAAAGGCTGGAAGAGGAAAGGTCTGCAACCAGCTCTGTCTCCTAGCTCTCTGGTATTTGCTGCCAACGGGCAGAGTCTATTTCGTGAAGCATCAAGCACTGAAAAGAAGACTCCTGCTGCTGGAAGTTGACAGGAAGTAACGTCCAATGCAAGATCAAGGCTTGTCCTCGAAGCAATGCCCATAATGGAAGAAAAAAAAAAAAGAGAAAGCGGAAGAGAAATGTTAAGTCGCAAGTCCAACCTGGCCCCCAGCCTAGCCCAGCCCAAGGAAGGTAGGAGTCAAGGAGAAGAAACTAAAAGAGAAGAGCCTTGGACCACAACATTCTCCACAAGGTACACTCAACAAACTTCACCCTACTCTTGAACCAAGTTACAAAGAGAGCTTCTTAATCCCTACTTTGGCTCCTTAAAAGCTGCTATCAGTTCACTCATTAGACACATATGATTTCAGAACAACTGTAATAGTTCAAACTAGATGGCTCTTTCCTTCCTAAGGATTATTAATTAAAGAAGATCTATATAGCTCTAAGTATATGATACATAAAATAGAATACTCTGTAGAATATAAGTAACTCTTAGTTCAGTGTATTAATGAACGTCTGTAAGAAATGTGGCAATGATTTCCCTAATGGAAGAGCCTGGGGGAGGTAAATCTGTCTTCTAGGATTTCCTCCCCAGAGCTCAGAAACTCAGGTGTTGTTTTAGCTCTCCTACACTCTCTTCACCCAAGCCCGCCTTCCTGTTGGGGATCGGACCTCCCTATTGGCTCTCTCATACCTTTCAACTGCCTGCTTTGTGACATCACTCTCCTACCAAACCTACTACCACTTGGTAGAGTCTTGGGGTTTCCGTGGAGCTGTTTGGACCAGTAACCAGTGACCTCTGTACTGGACACGTGCGCCGTTCAGCTGCAGCCACTCGGACATCCTCTAGTGTTGTCTCCTCATCCCTGGTACCTGCAGTGGATGCTTCCTCTTCTCTGACCATGTCAGGTAAGAAAAGAAACTTTGGAAAGTTTTGCGTTCGATTCTTTTGCCCCTAAATTGAGTAGGAGATTCAAAATAGCATGGAAAAATGAGGGAAAGTATTGAACTACACGTCTGGAGACCTAATTTCACTTTTGACTTTGACGTTTACTATCTGTGTGACTTTGGACAAATCACTGGCTGTCTCACAAAGCCTGTTGCTTTCCTTAACTGTTACGTTAGGATACCACGTTGGGTTGATCACTCTGATCCCCTTCTTTTCCAGTATTGAGCCTTAAAGGGTACCCATGTAGAAAACGAAATCAGACACTTCTCAAGAGTGTTTCAACAGAAACATAGAAAAGCCAGGGGACATAGAAAACTAGCAATATATACCAAGATGTTTCATCTCTAATGGTCTCCCTCCACTAGGATTTCGACTAGTTGAAAAGAGAGAATAGGGAGAGAGGATGGAGAGTACTGGGCTCTACAGGGAGGCACAGAGTCGAGCGTAAGGAAGTTTAGGATGGTTTTCATTAGCACAGGCCAACAGGCACCAAGAGATGGGAGAAAATGTAAGAATGAAGAGGGAAAGCATAGAGGAGCTCTCAAGAAAAACGGAGTTTGCAATGGAATGCTGATGGGAACCAAAGATTTTCAATTAAAGCAGAAACAGCACAGAGGGAAACCTGCTCAGAGCAGGGCAAAACCAAGTTGATGGTAGCAAACCCTTACATTAACAGACTAAGAAGGAAAGTAAGGCCAGAACAGGGGATCACCAGGAAAGGCAGCTTATCAGAAAAGTCATACTCCGTTTTCTTTCTTTTATTGCCTCTCTGAATACAGTTGGCCACTTGACAGTTTTGAATATAAACATTTTAGAAATACGTTTTAGAAATGATGCCTCCTATAAACAAGCAACCACAGTGGTTATCTAGGGGGCTGCTTTTCAGTGTTTTATTCTTTCTAATTTTTAAACTAGGTAGACATTTCACCAATTCAACATTTTAAGTGATATCTTCTAAATTGAATCAGAAGGACTATTTTCCTTGGTGTGATATGTAGGTTCTAAGGCAAGGCTGCTTTTCATTTTTACAGTTATTTCCTTCCTAACACAGAGAGCACATTGATCAACAGCCATCGTTCGCTTGTAGAGCTTAGCTACCGAAGAAGAAGAAGAAAAAGTCAAGCCCCACATCTCTAATTCCCCCCCCCACTTAGGGAATTCCCTGGCGGTCCAGTGCTTAGGACTCGGTGCTTTCACGGCCAGGGCCACGCGGCGCGGCCAAAGAAACAAAACAAACAAACATCCACGTTTATCGAAAACCATATTGTGGAGTCCTGTGGATTTTCTTACATTTGAAAATCTTTTTTAATTGGATTCTAGGCATGATGGTTTTTTGAGGTTTTGGGATGCCATCTTCTTGGATGCTGAAGATGATTCTAATCTAAGTTCTAGGATAAATCCAAAAACCTTCCTGATACATTTTAAGCTTCCTTTCTGCTTATTATATAAGCTATATTCATTGAAATATATATTTCTCCTAGGCTTAATACCTCTTACTTGCTGGGTAAAAATATGAAGGAGCACAATAATGAAACTCTTTTACACTTATTATTTTGCTGTCTGCTTCGTACCGGTTTTCATTGAAATACTTGTCTATATGTGTTGTGGCTACCTATACATGCACATTTATTGCATTCTGTTGCTTGTTATGCATTTTTTACTGACATACCTTCTCTGTCTGTATGCATTGGCTAGGAATTCATTCACCTCTATCACCTCCATCGTGTCTTCTGGTTAATAGTATTCACTAAAATAGAGTGGGCAAAATTCACTTTCATAATATTGCATGGATAGTACAGAATGCCATTTGTTAGTAAATTCATTAGGCTTCGATACTTGCCACATACCTCAGTTTTCATTAATATCTATGGATTTCTTTTTCGTTAACGTAATATGCTTGTCATGATTTTTCTTTGTCTTTCTAGAACTTATTGTATCTTCCTCCATATAAATCATACGCAATAGATCAGCTTATTCATCTATTAATTATTACTGCTATTATTATTGGTGGTGGTGTTATAACCACTTTATAGGTGAGGAATCTGAAGTAATCAGATAACTTTTCCCTTTCCAAAAGCACTTAAGAAATCCACTTTCGGGTAATCATTTTGAGGTAGGATGAGAAACCAGGCTTGAAGAGGGCAAAAATGACTCTTTCAATTCACCAGTTGGACTGAGCTGTACGTCACCTCTAGGTAATAGCGTGGGAACTGCACAAGCAAAGGGAGACACTGAAGACGACCATGGTAACAGCCGTACTGTTTTCTAATGGACAAAAAAAATGCCTATATTATAAGTTCTATTTCTCCTGCTTTCTGGCAGTATCATGCTCAGAGTGGAGTCCTGGCAAGGAAGTCAGGATACTTAGGTTCTGAAACCTGGTAATGATACTAACATAATGAGAGAACTTGAACAAGTCAACCCGACCTCTCTGAGCCTCAGTTTCCTTACTCACGAAATGAGACTGAGAACATCGAAGTTCTCTAAGGGCCTCCTAGTTCTAAAATGCTTCCAGTCTAGGAAATAGCATAGAAGTCAATACGAGTGCAGGCTGAAGGGAAAGACAGGGCAGGGAGAAGGTTGCTTCCAGCCTAGAGAACAATCTCTGAACCACACCACTTGGCTCTTCTGCCCGTCTGTGCCCAAGATGGGAGCACAGGCAGTTAATAGAGAAGAGTGGAAAACTGCTCAGTCCTTACAGCCATCATTAACTGTCTGATTTTGGGTTTCTCAGGAAGTAGTGATAGTAGAGGTGTCCTGATAGCAAGAACCTTCAGATGATGCCGTTCCTCAAACGTAGTGAGAATTTCTCAACCTCCCTGAGTTTTTCATGACCCTCTTGTTCTTACAGAAAATTTCCAACATCCATCTCTACTTGGAACTCTAAATTCTCTGCAGCATTCTCCTCCTGTGGTGAGCAATGCAACTTCCCTAACACGAAGTGTCTGCAACTTCTCCAGAGTCTCTGCCCCGCCGTCAGTTCGGCATCGGCTACCGGTACCCCTTTCCAGACACTCATGGGTAGTGCCTACCTTTACCAACATTCTAGCACGACTATGTTATCTGGAGTTACTGACCACAGCCAGATCTCCACTTCAGCTGCTTCCTATCCAGGTGTTCTTGAGTGGGACATCACAGCAAGCACTGAAAAGAATTCTTCTTCACTCGGAGACTTTACTCTGGCACTCACTGACCGCCACACAGCTGCCTCCTCCATGTTTCTGGCAGCCCAGTATGATAAAACTTCAGACGCCAAGAACATGGTCCCTCTACATCCATCGCTTTCTGCCAGCCTTGCTCAGGGAACACCATCTCAGATTCCAAATCAGGGGCAGAGCCGCCTGTCACTTCCCTGCCAGGACGGAAGCCAGGTATATTACTATAACCAAGGCACACTGGGGTCTTTACTGTATGGAGAACTTGGCTCCTGCCCGCAATCCTACGGCTCGGCGTCATACACAGGAAGTCGGGCCTCTGGGCAACCAGAAATGGGAATGGGACTGAAGGAGATTCAGCCCACAAATATCCGACCACCAGCTTCCACCTCTGCAGTCTGCCACCCTGTGTCTGCTCAACGCATCACAGAAACAAGTTTTCAAGGTGAGTATAACAAACGCCAGAGAAAGTTGAAGAATGAGGTCGGCATTCAAAAATGGGGTCAAATCGACAGCTGGGAAGGGGTGTAGAGGCAGGTAGAATTTAGATCCTGAGCCTTTAATAACCACTACCTTCGCTCAGTGCCCTCTGTTTTTAGACTCTATATGAGAACACCTAGGGCTTCCCTGGTGGCGCCGTGGTTAAGAATCCGCCTGCCAATGCAATGCGGGGGACACGGGTTCGAGCCCTGGTCTGCGAAGATCCCACATGCCGTGCAGCAACTAAGCGCATGTGCCACAACGACGGAGCCTGCATTCTAGAGCCCGTGAGCCTCAACTACCGAAGCCCACGTGCCTACAGCCCATGCTCCGCAACAAGAGAAGCCACCGCGATGAGAAGCCCGCACACCGCAACCGAGAGTAGCCCCCGCTAGCCGCCAACTAGAGAAAGCCCGTGCACAGCAATGAGAGACCCAGTGCAGCCAAAAAAATAAATACGTAGAATAAATAAGTTCAAACAGTAAATAAATACATAAACATAAATTACAAAAAAAAGAACACCTAATGCAGGTGGGAAGGTGGGAGGGCCACTGTAGAGGTCATCTATGCTACATGTACAAGAACGCCGAGAGCACACCAATCGGTACCACACTTTTCACTGCTGTAGCCGATCGTTCCCCCTGTACTGCCACACTGTAGCACTCCCTTCCCTCATCTACTGCTATAGTCTCTTCGGAAGGTGTTTCAGAACTCTTGTTATGTGAGTGCCAGTTGAACTGTCCTCACTTC
The DNA here is from genome assembly GCF_965194805.1 of Balaenoptera borealis. Lineage (NCBI taxonomy): Eukaryota > Metazoa > Chordata > Mammalia > Artiodactyla > Balaenopteridae > Balaenoptera > Balaenoptera borealis. The sequence continues at coordinate 28,765 of NW_028122529.1, read as the reverse complement.
CTTCATTTATACCAGGATTGAAGACCTTGTGGTCCGAGATCCTGTCCAGAGAGCAAGCAGGCTAAGACTCTGTCTTTGTTGATGTATTTCATCAGCAAGGGCTCTACCCCCTCTCCTAGTTCATGGTGTGACGTGTTCTTGGCCTCTCGGGAAAGTGGGGAGAATGGAAAGGACCCTATATGAGAATGCTAGGCTTTGTAAAACATTTCAGGTTTTTAAAAATAAGACTCATTTTGTATTGGACTTATAACAGTCCTATGAAATACAAAGCGAGCCGAGAATCAGCGACAGGAAAGGCTCACCAGTAAGAATTACAACAGTCACCGCTTACCTCGTAGCATAGGGCACTGTCCATGATCCTTAAGAAGAGTTAGTAGAAATGCCTTGCCCATCTTGCCCCTGAACCCCTTGAAAGGTACACGACTGCTGTGTTGGTGTTTAGGGGGAGCATCTCACTTACCAGGGACTGACTTCTCCCTTGATCCCTTTGTAGGGATGGAGACCTCCCCCCTGGTGATGAAAAATTCCCTGGGATTGCAACCTCCAAGCCAGACGTTTTGTGTGACACAAAGTCAAGAACTCCCCAAGTCCTGCAGTAGCAGAAACAGCCACATACTTGAGAGTAACCCACCATCTGAACTTGGGGACATTTCAGTGACAGCTCCAGTCCAGAGTGCCAGGCGTCTCCTGGCCCTGCCTCCAGCTCCAAGCCAGGGACAAATAGAGAGTAAGCACGTGGATGATATCAAAACCAAGCTTTCAAAGCCTCTGGATGCCTACCAGATCCCAACAGAGAACCAAGATCCTCCACTACTCCCTTTAGGAATCCCTGATATTCACCAGCCGCTGGCCTGCACCGATCCCCTCAGCCAAGAGGAGCAGCCTGGTTCTGAAAATGCTGATCTGGGAGAGAACAGCCGGAGTCGTCAGGACCTAGGGACACTTGAAAATGGGATTGAACCTAGCAGTGGTCTTGCAGACATTACTACACTGGCGGAGGATATTCACCTTCCCCAGCTCTTTAATCCTTTGAAAGATCTTGATCAATCCCAAGGTCCCAACGTGATCAAAGCTAAAGACACCAGAGCCATTAAGGTGAATCAGGTGCAGGAAAAGCCAAGTGTCATAAAGGTTCCCTCTGATCAACCCAGGAAGAACAAACAGAAAGCCTCTGAGCCTATCAGTGGCGCTCCCAAGGCCAAAATCCAGCCAAAGAATCCAGAGTGCCCGTTAGGGGGAGAAGTGGTTACATGCCACGCTGCAGTCAGTGACAGGGCTCCTGTGAACACGGCCAAGCACTCTCAAGGCAAACCTCAGAAAGCTGCATCCAGAAAGATCAGCAAAACTAAGAGCCACGGGCAGGAAAAGACCAAAAGGACCAGAGGGAGAAACAAGGCTGAGGAGAACAAGCAGTCAGGGAACAAAGTCAAGGCAGAAGAGAAGCCAGCAATCCCCCACACGAAGCGAAAGGAACACCAAACTGAGCTTCTCCAACAGAGCTTTCAAAAGCCTCGAACCTCCCTTGGCGTGCGCATGCTGGAGTCTGTGAAGGTTCTTCATGCGCTGGGGAAGAAGAATGAGACGAAAACTGGGCTCTCTTCCTGTCGGCTCTTGGGAAAGTCAAGCAACCCCAAAGACCCCCAGCCACCCCCAGCTATCCAGCCATGGCGGCATACCCCACGTGAGGGGAAGGGTCCTGAGAAAACGCAAGTCCAAGCCCAGAAACCAGACAGCAGTGCTGAAACAGAGTGTCCGTCTCCAGCCCAGTATGAGCGGCCTCCTCCTGGGAAGGTCAAGTTGATACCTCTGCCTTTTTCTGCCTGGGACAAGCCTCAAGCTCGACCCGCTCCTCGGAGGCCACAGTCTCTGGCCTCACATCGGCCTGCTGGGGCTTACCGTGCCCAGCCTGGTTCTACTGACTCAGCTCAACCTGCTGCAGCCAATTCATCCCAGCCAGCTCCTGCCTCTTTGCCAGGCCCCGCCAAACCAGCTCAGCCAACTGTGACCAACCCAACCCAACCGGCTTGGCCCAACCATACCCAGCCTCGTGTCCCTCAGTCTGCTGCTCCTAGGCCTGCACCCTCCAAAACTTCATCTGGCGCTCCTCTCCAGCGGGAGCCTGTTCCCCCTGCTGTGAATAAGCGCCAGTCCCCACCCAAGCTCCAAACCCACTTTCTACTCCAAGACTTCAGCAAGCAACGAGTTCCATGGAGGGAACCCAACGTGCCTGAGCCAGTCATGTCAAAGCCCATCGAACAAGAGCAGAGGCCAGAGCGAGAGGCCATGAAGAGGCGGGCTCAACAACAACGGGAGAATGCTGCCAGATACACCTCTTCGGGCAAGCTGCAATTTTTCACCGAGAGGGAAAACGAAATGGAAATTGCCGACTACTACGGATACGTCAAGTGAGAGCTGCTAGGATTCTTGGTGCCACCTTGGCTACCAGCTGTTCTTCCATACACAGGTAAGACAGGTATAGAACTGAATAAGTAAATGGAATACAATTAATAGACGAGTAACAAACCTTTCGAATTTTCAGATGCTGCTAACTGGGGCGTGAGAAAGGAAGGACTGAAAGTTGGATGGGAGAATGAAGGAAAGGGGTAAAAACTGAGCAAAGAGGAAGGAACTTGGCCCAGGGCTAGGAAGGCCAAAAGAGACGTATGGATTTAGGAAAGGAAGCAGGAGCGAGGATGAAATGGCAGAAGTAAAAAGCAGGGTCAGAGGTCTGGGTTGAAAGAACACAATTGGAGTAGAGTTGAAGGTGACAGAAGATGAGTCTAGGTTTACTAGGAGAAATAGAAAAAGTCTCTCGGGGACGCTGGCCTTAAGTCTCACAACCACCAGATAGGTATTTCAGAAAACAAGAGGTTCAGGACACATCTCTGAAAGGTCTGAGTTGCCTTATTCAGGTGTGACTGTAGTGGGGGAATAGGGAAATCTACCAGAGAAGTGGCTAGGGCTCAGAGTTATCCTAGGGGCAGCTGACGACAGGGGCAGAGCCAAGGGAACTGCTGGATCAGGAGGCCCACGAACAAAGCAGGGGCATAGCCGCCTGTCACTTCCCTGCCAGGAAGGAAGCCAGGTATATTACTATAACCAAGGCACACTGGGGTCTTTACTGTATGGAGAACTTGGCTCCTGCCCGCAATCCTACGGCTCGGCGTCACACACAGGAAGTAGGGCCTCTGGGCAACCAGAAATGGGAATGGGACTGAAGGAGATTCAGCCCACAAATATCCGACCACCAGCTTCCACCTCTGCAATCTGCCACCCTGTGTCTGCTCAACGCATCACAGAAACAAGTTTTCAAGGTGAGTATACAGACGGCAGAGAAAAGTTGAACAATGAGGTCAGCATTCAAAAATGGGGTCAAATCGACAGCTGGGAAGGGGTGTAGAGACAGGTAGAATTTAGATCCTGAGCCTTTAATAACCACTACCTTCTCTCAGTGCTCTCTGTTTTTAGACTCTATATGAGAACACCTAGGGCTTCCCTGGTGGCGCCTGCCAATGCAGGGGACACGGGTTCGAGCCCTGGTCTGCGAAGATCCCACATGCCGTGCAGCAACTAAGCGCATGTGCCACAACGACGGAGCCTGCATTCTAGAGCCCGTGAGCCTCAACTACCGAAGCCCACGTGCCTACAGCCCATGCTCCGCAACAAGAGAAGCCACCGCGATGAGATGCCCGCACACCGCAACCGAGAGTAGCCCCCGCTAGCCGCCAACTAGAGAAAGCCCGTGCACAGCAATGAGAGACCCAGTGCAGCCAAAAAAATAAATACGTAGAATAAATAAGTTCAAACAGTAAATAAATACATAAACATAAATTACAAAAAAAAAGAACACCTAATGCAGGTGGGAAGGTGGGAGGGCCACTGTAGAGGTCATCTATGCTACATGTACAAGAACCCCGAGAGCACACCAATCGGTACCACACTTTTCACTGCTGTAGCCGATCATTCCCCCTGTACTGCCACACTGTAGCACTCCCTTCCCTCATCTACTGCTATAGTCTCTTTGGAAGGTGTTTCCGAACTCTTGTTATCAGAGTGCCAGTTGAACTGTCCTCACTTCCTTCATTTATACCAGGATTGAAGACCTTGTGGTCCGAGATCCTGTCCAGAGAGCAAGCAGGCTAAGGCTCTGTCTTTGTTGATGTATTTCATCAGAAAGGGCTCTACCCCCTCTCCTAGTTCATGGTGTGAAGTGTTCTTGGCCTCTCGGGAAAGTGGGGAGAATGGAAAGGACCCTATATGAGAATGCTAGGCTCTGTAAAACATTTCAGGTTTTTAAAAATAAGACTCATTTTGTATTGGACTGACAACAGTCCTATGAAATACAAAGAAGGCCGAGAATCAGTGACAGGAAAGGATCACCAGTAAGAACTACAGCAGTCACCGCTTACCTCGTAGCATAGGGCACTGTCCGTGATCCTTAAGAAGAGTTAGTAGAAATGCCTTGCCCATCTTGCCCCTGAACCCCTTGAAAGGTACACGACTGCTGTGTTGGTGTTTAGGGGGAGCATCTCACTTACCAGGGCCTGACTTCTCCCTTGATTCCTCTGTAGTGATGGAGACTTCCCCGCTGATGAAAAATTCCCTGGGATTGCAACCTCCAAGCCAGACAGCTTTCCTATGGAATGACAGAGAACTTGTCAAGGTGAAACACCAGTCTGCGGGAGAAAGGGAAGAAGAGAATGATGGAAATCGTTTCTGGGAAACTATTTTTACATTATGTGTTGTTTGTTCCCGGTAAATAAACTGAAATCTTCTTAACAGTACAACAAAATCTAAACCACTAAAGCCAACAATACAGGAGTATAACGTTCGACAAAAATTTCTTTGGCTGCGCAGCATGTGGGATCTTAGCTCCCCAACCAGGGATTGAACCCACGCCTGCTGCGTTGGAAGCGCAGAGTCTTCACCACGGGACCACCGGGGAAGTCCCAGGACTATCACTTTTAAAGGAGAAGGTACAAACCCCTCGGTTCTATGAACTGGAGATTTTTAGTAAGAAGTCAATATATTTGTTGTTAGGCACATTTTATGTTAGGCTGTCTCCCTGCACAGGATGCAGGCGCCTTGAGAATGGAAGTCATATCCCTCTATAGTACGTCCCTCTTCTTTCTGCTTTGCAGTTTGCTGCTCCACTTGCTCAACCCCACCTAGTAATAACCTATACTTCCCTTGTTCCTGTTTTCCCATCTGGAAAACAGACAAAAGGCAACCAAACAACGCAAAGGTCTCAACAAATAAGGGATATCCAAAACCAGAGATGGCCAGAACTTCTGTACCCCTGATGAAATAGTCCTCATACAAAACCTGATAATCAAATTCCTTAATGCTAGGAATCACAGTGAAAAATAGTATCTGAACTGACTTCTGTCAGATGAGTGAGAACTAAGGTTAATTCAGTGTATCTGAAGCATAGAAAGTGAGGGCAAAAGTGGCACAAGATGGGGCTAGAGAAGCAGAGAGGATTCTAGACCACGCAGAGTCTTAAAGGCCAACAGTGTGTTTTCTATTCTCAAAACAATGTTTGTGAGCGATGTTTATGAGCAACGTTCCAACTTGCTTTGAAGGTTTCTTGTGTGAAGAGTGGATTGGAAGGAAACAAGATATATGGACACTAGTTAGGACCTAATCGCAACAGACAGGCAAGTTCAGTATTAGGAAGTTGAGGAAGAGCTGGCTGACAGATTCCAAAGAAATTCAGGAGATGAACTGAAGCGGGCTTAATGGGGTAGGAGATGGAGGAAAGGAAGGTCTTAGGGAATTCAAGGGTTTACTGCACACATGAGCAAAGTCTCAAAATTAATCATTTGAACGTACAGAGGCGGATCTCCCAAATGACACCGGTTAGGAAGCAACGGTACGCCCTTTAGAATTCCTAGAGACAACACAAATCAACTGTTTCGATGGAAAATTCGGCGGGACTCTTGATTTCCATGGGAATACAGAGAAAAGAGACACTGATCTGGCTTGCAGGTATATTTAGGAAGCTGTTAGCCGGACATCACCTACTAGTATCATGTAAGTAGGCCGTCCGAAGTAGGAAGCTTAGGGGAAAAACCTGGAGGAAAACTTAAAAGCTTAAGCCACACCTCTACACTACACCACCTTTCACAATTTCTTCTCAGATAAGCATCATCCCCATCAGTGAAGAAACTCGTACCTCATAATAGGAAAAACAGGCCTAAAGATTCAATGTGTGTCTTGGGAGGTCCCATCTATGCGATATCTTCCTGGGACCAGAAAAGGCCCCAGGAAGATCCATCTCTGCACCCCTGAAAGCTTACCACCAAGGAAAATGACTAGGTCCATAGATTTCCTCCCTCAAACCAGCTTACCTCACACATAGATCATTAGCAACTCCGCCCTTACTCACATTATCACAGTCACAAGAGTGGTTAGGGAGAAAAGCACTAACCAGGGGAACTAAAACAGAGGCAATCCAGGCCAAGCTGGGCTGGTGGCAGATATCTTGCTCCTTACGCTCGGGTGCATAATGCGACTCACCACAGTGCCTTTTTCACAGACCCTTTTGAACGTTTCTCCACAGAATCCAACAGCTCAAGTTAGTTCATGACGCTTCAAGGTCAACAATCGTCAAGAGAAAAACATGCAATATGTCTTACAATGTTGGATTCCTTACAAACAGGACAAGGAGATAACCATGTAGACAAAACCAGAGCATTTGAAAACATCTGTATTCTACAAACACACCAGTGAATGCTATAAATAAGGTACTATGACATAAAACAAAATGAAAACTAGATGTGAGACTCTTCTCTTCAGTGTACAGACTTCATGGCAGTTGCTGCACACTATCTAGCTACTTAGATCTTTAACTCTCTGTTCTGTTAATACCAAATGAGGCCCAAGTGTGTCAACCTGTTTCCCACAGAAACCAAAAAGTCTACATGCATCTCTTTTCTCCTGTGCCCTTTCACCTTACCTGCTCCCAATTCTCCACCAACGTCCTCCTCTTTCTCTAATTATTCTCCTCTTCATTTTGCTTGGCCTTGCCCCCAAGCATGCAAGACAGAGAGTCCTAGAGGTCCAAGATTCTAGAGTGGCTGTTTGCAAGGCGGAGGAGATTACAGTAACTGCCACACTGTATATACTTCTGTGCAAAGAAAAAGGGACAGTGTTCAGAATGTCTCTCACATATAACAAGAGCTGGAGATGGCAGGATACCTGTGTGGCCCAAGGAACTAGAGCTAGCAAATTATGGGCCAAACAATTGCAACCAAAGGCTGGAAGAGGAAAGGTCTGCAACCAGCTCTGTCTCCTAGCTCTCTGGTATTTGCTGCCAACGGGCAGAGTCTATTTCGTGAAGCATCAAGCACTGAAAAGAAGACTCCTGCTGCTGGAAGGTGACAGGAAGTAACGTCCAATGCAAGATCAAGGCTTGTCCTCGAAGCAATGCCCATAATGGAAGAAAAAAAAAAAAGAGAAAGCGGAAGAGAAATGTTAAGTCGCAAGTCCAACCTGGCCCCCAGCCTAGCCCAGCCCAAGGAAGGTAGGAGTCAAGGAGAAGAAACTAAAAGAGAAGAGCCTTGGACCACAACATTCTCCACAAGGTACACTCAACAAACTTCACCCTACTCTTGAACCAAGTTACAAAAAGAGCTTCTTAATCCCTACTTTGGCTCCTTAAAAGCTGCTATCAGTTCACTCATTAGACACATATGATTTCAGAACAACTGTAATAGTTCAAACTAGATGGCTCTTTCCTTCCTAAGGATTATTAATTAAAGAAGATCTATATAGCTCTAAGTATATGATACATAAAATAGAATACTCTGTAGAATATAAGTAACTCTTAGTTCAGTGTATTAATGAACGTCTGTAAGAAATGTTGCAATGATTTCCCTAATGGAAGAGCCTGGGGGAGGTAAATCTGTCTTCTAGGATTTCCTCCCCAGAGCTCAGAAACTCAGGTGTTGTTTTAGCTCTCCTACACTCTCTTCACCCAAGCCCGCCTTCCTGTTGGGGATCGGACCTCCCTATTGGCTCTCTCATACCTTTCAACTGCCTGCTTTGTGACATCACTCTCCTACCAAACCTACTACCACTTGGTAGAGCCTTGGGGTTTCCGTGGAGCTGTTTGGACCAGTAACCAGTGACCTCTGTACTGGACACGTGCGCCGTTCAGCTGCAGCCACTCGGACATCCTCTAGTGTTGTCTCCTCATCCCTTGTACCTGCAGTGGATGCTTCCTCTTCTCTGACCATGTCAGGTAAGAAAAGAAACTTTGGAAAGTTTTGCGTTCGATTTCTTTTGCCCCTAAATTGAGTAAGTAGGAGATTCAAAATAGCATGGAATAATGAGGGAAAGTATTGAACTACAAGTCTGGAGACCTAATTTCAGTTTTGACTTTGACGTTTACTATCTGTGTGACTTTGGACAAATCACTGGCTGTCTCACAAAGCCTGTTGCTTTCCTTAACTGTTACGTTAGGATACCACGTTGGGTTGATCACTCTGATCCCCTTCTTTTCCAGTATTGAGCCTTAAAGGGTACCCATGTAGAAAACGAAATCAGACACTTCTCAAGAGTGTTTCAACAGAAACATAGAAAAGTCAGGGGACATAGAAAACTAGCAATATATACCAAGATGTTTCATCTCTAATGGTCTCCCTCCACTAGGATTTCGACTAGTTGAAAAGAGAGAATAGGGAGAGAGGATGGAGAGTACTGGGCTCTACAGGGAGGCACAGAGTCGAGCGTAAGGAAGTTTAGGATGGTTTTCATTAGCACAGGCCAACAGGCACCAAGAGATGGGAGAAAATGTAAGAATGAAGAGGGAAAGCATAGAGGAGCTCTCAAGAAAAACGGAGTTTGCAATGGAATGCTGATGGGAACCAAAGATTTTCAATTAAAGCAGAAACAGCACAGAGGGAAACCTGCTCAGAGCAGGGCAAAACCAAGTTGATGGTAGCAAACCCTTACATTAACAGACTAAGAAGGAAAGTAAGGCCAGAACAGGGGATCACCAGGAAAGGCAGCTTATCAGAAAAGTCATACTCCGTTTTCTTTCTTTTATTGCCTCTCTGAATACAGTTGGCCACTTGACAGTTTTGAATATAAACATTTTAGAAATACGTTTTAGAAATGATGCCTCCTATAAACAAGCAACCACAGTGGTTATCTAGGGGGCTGCTTTTCAGTGTTTTATTCTTTCTAATTTTTAAACTAGGTAGACATTTCACCAATTCAACATTTTAAGTGATATCTTCTAAATTGAATCAGAAGGACTATTTTCCTTGGTGTGATATGTAGGTTCTAAGGCAAGGCTGCTTTTCATTTTTACAGTTATTTCCTTCCTAACACAGAGAGCACATTGATCAACAGCCATCGTTCGCTTGTAGAGCTTAGCTACCGAAGAAGAAGAAGAAGAAGAAGAAAAAGTCAAGCCCCACATCTCTAATTCCCCCCACTTAGGGAATTCCCTGGCGGTCCAGTGCTTAGGACTCGGTGCTTTCACGGCCAGGGCCACGCGGCGCGGCCAAAGAAACAAAACAAACAAACATCCACGTTTATCGAAAACCATATTGTGGAGTCCTGTGGATTTTCTTACATTTGAAAATCTTTTTTAATTGGATTCTAGGCATGATGGTTTTTTGAGGTTTTGGGATGCCATCTTCTTGGATGCTGAAGATGATTCTAATCTAAGTTCTAGGATAAATCCAAAAACCTTCCTGATACATTTTAAGCTTCCTTTCTGCTTATTATATAAGCTATATTCATTGAAATATATATTTCTCCTAGGCTTAATACCTCTTACTTGCTGGGTAAAAATATGAAGGAGCACAATAATGAAACTCTTTTACACTTATTATTTTGCTGTCTGCTTCGTACCGGTTTTCATTGAAATACTTGTCTATATGTGTTGTGGCTACCTATACATGCACATTTATTGCATTCTGTTGCTTGTTATGCATTTTTTACTGACATACCTTCTCTGTCTGTATGCATTGGCTAGGAATTCATTCACCTCTATCACCTCCATCGTGTCTTCTGGTTAATAGTATTCACTAAAATAGAGTGGGCAAAATTCACTTTCATAATATTGCATGGATGGTACAGAATGCCATTTGTTAGTAAATTCATTAGGCTTCGATACTTGCCACATACCTCAGTTTTCATTAATATCTATGGATTTCTTTTTCGTTAACGTAATATGCTTGTCATGATTTTTCTTTGTCTTTCTAGAACTTATTGTATCTTCCTCCATATAAATCATACGCAATAGATCAGCTTATTCATCTATTAATTATTACTGCTATTATTATTGGTGGTGGTGTTATAACCACTTTATAGGTGAGGAATCTGAAGTAATCAGATAACTTTTCCCTTTCCAAAAGCACTTAAGAAATCCACTTTCGGGTAATCATTTTGAGGTAGGATGAGAAACCAGGCTTGAAGAGGGCAAAAATGACTCTTTCAATTCACCAGTTGGACTGAGCTGTACGTCACCTCTAGGTAATAGCGTGGGAACTGCACAAGCAAAGGGAGACACTGAAGACGACCATGGTAATAGCCGTACTGTTTTCTAATGGACAAAAAAAATGCCTATATTATAAGTTCTATTTCTCCTGCTTTCTGGCAGTATCATGCTCAGAGTGGAGTCCTGGCAAGGAAGTCAGGATACTTAGGTTCTGAAACCTGGTAATGATACTAACATAATGAGAGAACTTGAACAAGTCAACCCGACCTCTCTGAGCCTCAGTTTCCTTACTCACGAAATGAGACTGAGAACATCGAAGTTCTCTAAGGGCCTCCTAGTTCTAAAATGCTTCCAGTCTAGGAAATAGCATAGAAGTCAATACGAGTGCAGGCTGAAGGGAAAGACAGGGCAGGGAGAAGGTTGCTTCCAGCCTAGAGAACAATCTCTGAACCACACCACTTGGCTCTTCTGCCCGTCTGTGCCCAAGATGGGAGCACAGGCAGTTAATAGAGAAGAGTGGAAAACTGCTCAGTCCTTACAGCCATCATTAACTGTCTGATTTTGGGTTTCTCAGGAAGTAGTGATAGTAGAGGTGTCCTGATAGCAAGAACCTTCAGATGATGCCGTTCCTCAAACGTAGTGAGAATTTCTCAACCTCCCTGAGTTTTTCATGACCCTCTTGTTCTTACAGAAAATTTCCAACATCCATCTCTACTTGGAACTCTAGATTCTCTGCAGCATTCTCCTCCTGTGGTGAGCAATGCAACTTCCCTAACACGAAGTGTCTGCAACTTCTCCAGAGTCTCTGCCCCTGCCGTCAGTTCGGCATCGGCTACCGGTACCCCTTTCCAGACACTCATGGGTAGTGCCTACCTTTACCAACATTCTAGCACGACTATGTTATCTGGAGTTACTGACCACAGCCAGATCTCCACTTCAGCTGCTTCCTATCCAGGTGTTCTTGAGTGGGACATCACAGCAAGCACTGAAAAGAATTCTTCTTCACTCGGAGACTTTACTCTGGCACTCACTGACCGCCACACAGCTGCCTCCTCCATGTTTCTGGCAGCCCAGTATGATAAAACTTCAGACGCCAAGAACATGGTCCCTCTACATCCATCGCTTTCTGCCAGCCTTGCTCAGGGAACACCATCTCAGATTCCAAATCAGGGGCAGAGCCGCCTGCCACTTCCCTGCCAGGAAGGAAGCCAGGTATATTACTATAACCAAGGCACACTGGAGTCTTTACTGTATGGAGAACTTGGCTCCTGCCCGCAATCCTACGGCTCGGCGTCATACACAGGAAGTCGGGCCTCTGGGCAACCAGAAATGGGAATGGGACTGAAGGAGATTCAGCCCACAAATATCCGACCACCAGCTTCCACCTCTGCAGTCTGCCACCCTGTGTCTGCTCAACGCATCACAGAAACAAGTTTTCAAGGTGAGTATAACAAACGCCAGAGAAAGTTGAAGAATGAGGTCGGCACTCAAAAATGGGGTCAAATCGACAGCTGGGAAGGGGTGTAGAGGCAGGTAGAATTTAGATCCTGAGCCTTTAATAACCACTACCTTCGCTCAGTGCCCTCTGTTTTTAGACTCTCTATGAGAACACCTAGGGCTTCCCTGGTGGCGCCGTGGTTAAGAATCCGCCTGCCAATGCAATGCGGGGGACACGGGTTCGAGCCCTGGTCTGCGAAGATCCCACATGCCGTGCAGCAACTAAGCGCATGTGCCACAACGACGGAGCCTGCATTCTAGAGCCCGTGAGCCTCAACTACCGAAGCCCACGTGCCTACAGCCCATGCTCCGCAACAAAGAGAAGCCACCGCGATGAGAAGCCCGCACACCGCAACCAAGAGTAGCCCCCGCTAGCCGCCAACTAGAGAAAGCCCGTGCACAGCAATGAGAGACCCAGTGCAGCCAAAAACATAAATACGTAGAATAAATAAGTTCAAACAGTAAATAAATACATAAACATAAATTACAAAAAAAAGAACACCTAATGCAGGTGGGAAGGTGGGAGGGCCACTGTAGAGGTCATCTATGCTACATGTACAAGAACCCCGAGAGCACACCAATCGGTACCACACTTTTCACTGCTGTAGCCGATCGTTCCCCCTGTACTGCCACACTGTAGCACTCCCTTCCCTCATCTACTGCTATAGTCTCTTCGGAAGGTGTTTCAGAACTCTTGTTATGAGAGTGCCAGTTGAACTGTCCTCACTTCCTTCATTTATACCAGGATTGAAGACCTTGTGGTCCGAGATCCTGTCCAGAGAGCAAGCAGGCTAAGACTCTGTCTTTGTTGATGTATTTCATCAGCAAGGGCTCTACCCCCTCTCCTAGTTCATGGTGTGACGTGTTCTTGGCCTCTCGGGAAAGTGGGGAGAATGGAAAGGACCCTATATGAGAATGCTAGGCTTTGTAAAACATTTCAGGTTTTTAAAAATAAGACTCATTTTGTATTGGACTTATAAACAGTCCTATGAAATACAAAGCGAGCCGAGAATCAGCGACAGGAAAGGCTCACCAGTAAGAATTACAACAGTCACCGCTTACCTCGTAGCATAGGGCACTGTCCGTGATCCTTAAGAAGAGTTAGTAGAAATGCCTTGCCCATCTTGCCCCTGAACCCCTTGAAAGGTACACGACTGCTGTGTTGGTGTTTAGGGGGAGCATCTCACTTACCAGGGACTGACTTCTCCCTTGATCCCTTTGTAGGGATGGAGACCTCCCCCCTGGTGATGAAAAATTCCCTGGGATTGCAACCTCCAAGCCAGACGTTTTGTGTGACACAAAGTCAAGAACTCCCCAAGTCCTGCAGTAGCAGAAACAGCCACATACTTGAGAGTAACCCACCATCTGAACTTGGGGACATTTCAGTGACAGCTCCAGTCCAGAGTGCCAGGCGTCTCCTGGCCCTGCCTCCAGCTCCAAGCCAGGGACAAATAGAGAGTAAGCACGTGGATGATATCAAAACCAAGCTTTCAAAGCCTCTGGATGCCTACCAGATCCCAACAGAGAACCAAGATCCTCCACTACTCCCTTTAGGAATCCCTGATATTCACCAGCCGCTGGCCTGCACCGATCCCCTCAGCCAAGAGGAGCAGCCTGGTTCTGAAAATGCTGATCTGGGAGAGAACAGCCGGAGTCGTCAGGACCTAGGGACACTTGAAAATGGGATTGAACCTAGCAGTGGTCTTGCAGACATTACTACACTGGCGGAGGATATTCACCTTCCCCAGCTCTTTAATCCTTTGAAAGATCTTGATCAATCCCAAGGTCCCAACGTGATCAAAGCTAAAGACACCAGAGCCATTAAGGTGAATCAGGTGCAGGAAAAGCCAAGTGTCATAAAGGTTCCCTCTGATCAACCCAGGAAGAACAAACAGAAAGCCTCTGAGCCTATCAGTGGCGCTCCCAAGGCCAAAATCCAGCCAAAGAATCCAGAGTGCCTGTTAGGGGGAGAAGTGGTTACATGCCACGCTGCAGTCAGTGACAGGGCTCCTGTGAACACGGCCAAGCACTCTCAAGGCAAACCTCAGAAAGCTGCATCCAGAAAGATCAGCAAAACTAAGAGCCACGGGCAGGAAAAGACCAAAAGGACCAGAGGGAGAAACAAGGCTGAGGAGAACAAGCAGTCAGGGAACAAAGTCAAGGCAGAAGAGAAGCCAGCAATCCCCCACACGAAGCGAAAGGAACACCAAACTGAGCTTCTCCAACAGAGCTTTCAAAAGCCTCGAACCTCCCTTGGCGTGCGCATGCTGGAGTCTGTGAAGGTTCTTCATGCGCTGGGGAAGAAGAATGAGACGAAAACTGGGCTCTCTTCCTGTCGGCTCTTGGGAAAGTCAAGCAACCCCAAAGACCCCCAGCCACCCCCAGCTATCCAGCCATGGCGGCATACCCCACGTGAGGGGAAGGGTCCTGAGAAAACGCAAGTCCAAGCCCAGAAACCAGACAGCAGTGCTGAAACAGAGTGTCCGTCTCCAGCCCAGTATGAGCGGCCTCCTCCTGGGAAGGTCAAGTTGATACCTCTGCCTTTTTCTGCCTGGGACAAGCCTCAAGCTCGACCCGCTCCTCGGAGGCCACAGTCTCTGGCCTCACATCGGCCTGCTGGGGCTTACCGTGCCCAGCCTGGTTCTACTGACTCAGCTCAACCTGCTGCAGCCAATTCATCCCAGCCAGCTCCTGCCTCTTTGCCAGGCCCCGCCAAACCAGCTCAGCCAACTGTGACCAACCCAACCCAACCGGCTTGGCCCAACCATACCCAGCCTCGTGTCCCTCAGTCTGCTGCTCCTAGGCCTGCACCCTCCAAAACTTCATCTGGCGCTCCTCTCCAGCGGGAGCCTGTTCCCCCTGCTGTGAATAAGCGCCAGTCCCCACCCAAGCTCCAAACCCACTTTCTACTCCAAGACTTCAGCAAGCAACGAGTTCCATGGAGGGAACCCAACGTGCCTGAGCCAGTCATGTCAAAGCCCATCGAACAAGAGCAGAGGCCAGAGCGAGAGGCCATGAAGAGGCGGGCTCAACAACAACGGGAGAATGCTGCCAGATACACCTCTTCGGGCAAGCTGCAATTTTTCACCGAGAGGGAAAACGAAATGGAAATTGCCGACTACTACGGATACGTCAAGTGAGAGCTGCTAGGATTCTTGGTGCCACCTTGGCTACCAGCTGTTCTTCCATACACAGGTAAGACAGGTATAGAACTGAATAAGTAAATGGAATACAATTAATAGACGAGTAACAAACCTTTCGAATTTTCAGATGCTGCTAACTGGGGCGTGAGAAAGGAAGGACTGAAAGTTGGATGGGAGAATGAAGGAAAGGGGTAAAAACTGAGCAAAGAGGAAGGAACTTGGCCCAGGGCTAGGAAGGCCAAAAGAGACGTATGGATTTAGGAAAGGAAGCAGGAGCGAGGATGAAATGGCAGAAGTAAAAAGCAGGGTCAGAGGTCTGGGTTGAAAGAACACAATTGGAGTAGAGTTGAAGGTGACAGAAGATGAGTCTAGGTTTACTAGGAGAAATAGAAAAAGTCTCTCGGGGACGCTGGCCTTAAGTCTCACAACCACCAGATAGGTATTTCAGAAAACAAGAGGTTCAGGACACATCTCTGAAAGGTCTGAGTTGCCTTATTCAGGTGTGACTGTAGTGGGGGAATAGGGAAATCTACCAGAGAAGTGGCTAGGGCTCAGAGTTATCCTAGGGGCAGCTGACGACAGGGGCAGAGCCAAGGGAACTGCTGGATCAGGAGGCCCACGAACAAAGCAGGGGCATAGCCGCCTGTCACTTCCCTGCCAGGAAGGAAGCCAGGTATATTACTGTAACCAAGGCACACTGGGGTCTTTACTGTATGGAGAACTTGGCTCCTGCCCGCAATCCTACGGCTCGGCGTCACACACAGGAAGTAGGGCCTCTGGGCAACCAGAAATGGGAATGGGACTGAAGGAGATTCAGCCCACAAATATCCGACCACCAGCTTCCACCTCTGCAGTCTGCCACCCTGTGTCTGCTCAACGCATCACAGAAACAAGTTTTCAAGGTGAGTATACAGACGGCAGAGAAAAGTTGAACAATGAGGTCAGCATTCAAAAATGGGGTCAAATCGACAGCTGGGAAGGGGTGTAGAGACAGGTAGAATTTAGATCCTGAGCCTTTAATAACCACTACCTTCTCTCAGTGCTCTCTGTTTTTAGACTCTATATGAGAACACCTAGGGCTTCCCTGGTGGCGCCTGCCAATGCAGGGGACACGGGTTCGAGCCCTGGTCTGCGAAGATCCCACATGCCGTGCAGCAACTAAGCGCATGTGCCACGACGACGGAGCCTGCATTCTAGAGCCCGTGAGCCTCAACTACCGAAGCCCACGTGCCTACAGCCCATGCTCCGCAACAAGAGAAGCCACCGCGATGAGATGCCCGCACACCGCAACCGAGAGTAGCCCCCGCTAGCCGCCAACTAGAGAAAGCCCGTGCACAGCAATGAGAGACCCAGTGCAGCCAAAAACATAAATACGTAGAATAAATAAGTTCAAACAGTAAATAAATACATAAACATAAATTACAAAAAAAAAGAACACCTAATGCAGGTGGGAAGGTGGGAGGGCCACCGTAGAGGTCATCTATGCTACATGTACAAGAATCCCGAGAGCACACCAATCGGTACCACACTTTTCACTGCTGTAGCCGATCGTTCCCCCTGTACTGCCACACTGTAGCACTCCCTTCCCTCATCTACTGCTATAGTCTCTTCGGAAGGTGTTTCAGAACTCTTGTTATGAGAGTGCCAGTTGAACTGTCCTCACTTCCTTCATTTATACCAGGATTGAAGACCTTGTGGTCCGAGATCCTGTCCAGAGAGCAAGCAGGCTAAGGCTCTGTCTTTGTTGATGTATTTCATCAGAAAGGGCTCTACCCCCTCTCCTAGTTCATGGTGTGAAGTGTTCTTGGCCTCTCGGGAAAGTGGGGAGAATGGAAAGGACCCTATATGAGAATGCTAGGCTCTGTAAAACATTTCAGGTTTTTAAAAATAAGACTCATTTTGTATTGGACTGACAACAGTCCTATGAAATACAAAGAAGGCCGAGAATCAGTGATAGGAAAGGATCACCAGTAAGAACTACAGCAGTCACCGCTTACCTCGTAGCATAGGGCACTGTCCGTGATCCTTAAGAAGAGTTAGTAGAAATGCCTTGCCCATCTTGCCCCTGAACCCCTTGAAAGGTACACGACTGCTGTGTTGGTGTTTAGGGGGAGCATCTCACTTACCAGGGACTGACTTCTCCCTTGATTCCTCTGTAGTGATGGAGACTTCCCCGCTGATGAAAAATTCCCTGGGATTGCAACCTCCAAGCCAGACAGCTTTCCTATGGAATGACAGAGAACTTGTCAAGGTGAAACACCAGTCTGCGGGAGAAAGGGAAGAAGAGAATGATGGAAATCGTTTCTGGGAAACTATTTTTACATTATGTGTTGTTTGTTCCCGGTAAATAAACTGAAATCTTCTTAACAGTACAACAAAATCTAAACCACTAAAGCCAACAATACAGGAGTATAACGTTCGACAAAAATTTCTTTGGCTGCGCAGCATGTGGGATCTTAGCTCCCCAACCAGGGATTGAACCCACGCCTGCTGCGTTGGAAGCGCAGAGTCTTCACCACGGGACCACCGGGGAAGTCCCAGGACTATCACTTTTAAAGGAGAAGGTACAAACCCCTCGGTTCTATGAACTGGAGATTTTTAGTAAGAAGTCAATATATTTGTTGTTAGGCACATTTTATGTTAGGCTGTCTCCCTGCACAGGATGCAGGCGCCTTGAGAATGGAAGTCATATCCCTCTATAGTACGTCCCTCTTCTTTCTGCTTTGCAGTTTGCTGCTCCACTTGCTCAACCCCACCTAGTAATAACCTATACTTCCCTTGTTCCTGTTTTCCCATCTGGAAAACAGACAAAAGGCAACCAAACAACGCAAAGGTCTCAACAAATAAGGGATATCCAAAACCAGAGATGGCCAGAACTTCTGTACCCCTGATGAAATAGTCCTCATACAAAACCTGATAATCAAATTCCTTAATGCTAGGAATCACAGTGAAAAATAGTATCTGAACTGACTTCTGTCAGATGAGTGAGAACTAAGGTTAATTCAGTGTATCTGAAGCATAGAAAGTGAGGGCAAAAGTGGCACAAGATGGGGCTAGAGAAGCAGAGAGGATTCTAGACCACGCAGAGTCTTAAAGGCCAACAGTGTGTTTTCTATTCTCAAAACAATGTTTGTGAGCGATGTTTATGAGCAACGTTCCAACTTGCTTTGAAGGTTTCTTGTGTGAAGAGTGGATTGGAAGGAAACAAGATATATGGACACTAGTTAGGACCTAATCGCAACAGACAGGCAAGTTCAGTATTAGGAAGTTGAGGAAGAGCTGGCTGACAGATTCCAAAGAAATTCAGGAGATGAACTGAAGCGGGCTTAATGGGGTAGGAGATGGAGGAAAGGAAGGTCTTAGGGAATTCAAGGGTTTACTGCACACATGAGCAAAGTCTCAAAATTAATCATTTGAACGTACAGAGGCGGATCTCCCAAATGACACCGGTTAGGAAGCAACGGTACGCCCTTTAGAATTCCTAGAGACAACACAAATCAACTGTTTCGATGGAAAATTCGGCGGGACTCTTGATTTCCATGGGAATACAGAGAAAAGAGACACTGATCTGGCTTGCAGGTATATTTAGGAAGCTGTTAGCCGGACATCACCTACTAGTATCATGTAAGTAGGCCGTCCGAAGTAGGAAGCTTAGGGGAAAAACCTGGAGGAAAACTTAAAAGCTTAAGCCACACCTCTACACTACACCACCTTTCACAATTTCTTCTCAGATAAGCATCATCCCCATCAGTGAAGAAACTCGTTCGTACCTCATAATAGGAAAAACAGGCCTAAAGATTCAATGTGTGTCTTGGGAGGTCCCATCTATGCGATATCTTCCTGGGACCAGAAAAGGCCCCAGGAAGATCCATCTCTGCACCCCTGAAAGCTTACCACCAAGGAAAATGACTAGGTCCATAGATTGCCTCCCTCAAACCAGCTTACCTCACACATAGATCATTAGCAACTCCGCCCTTACTCACATTATCACAGTCACAAGAGTGGTTAGGGAGAAAAGCACTAACCAGGGGAACTAAAACAGAGGCAATCCAGGCCAAGCTGGGCTGGTGGCAGATATCTGCTCCTTACGCTCGGGTGCATAATGCGACTCACCACAGTGCCTTTTTCACAGACCCTTTTGAACGTTTCTCCACAGAATCCAACAGCTCAAGTTAGTTCATGACGCTTCAAGGTCAACAATCGTCAAGAGAAAAACATGCAATATGTCTTACAATGTTGGATTCCTTACAAACAGGACAAGGAGATAACCATGTAGACAAAACCAGAGCATTTGAAAACATCTGTATTCTACAAACACACCAGTGAATGCTATAAATAAGGTACTATGACATAAAACAAAATGAAAACTAGATGTGAGACTGTTCTCTTCAGTGTACAGACTTCATGGCAGTTGCTGCACACTATCTAGCTACTTAGATCTTTAACTCTCTGTTCTGTTAATACCAAATGAGGCCCAAGTGTGTCAACCTGTTTCCCACAGAAACCAAAAAGTCTACATGCATCTCTTTTCTCCTGTGCCCTTTCACCTTACCTGCTCCCAATTCTCCACCAACGTCCTCCTCTTTCTCTAATTATTCTCCTCTTCATTTTGCTTGGCCTTGCCCCCAAGCATGCAAGACAGAGAGTCCTAGAGGTCCAAGATTCTAGAGTGGCTGTTTGCAAGGCGGAGGAGATTACAGTAACTGCCACACTGTATATACTTCTGTGCAAAGAAAAAGGGACAGTGTTCAGAATGTCTCTCACATATAACAAGAGCTGGAGATGGCAGGATACCTGTGTGGCCCAAGGAACTAGAGCTAGCAAATTATGGGCCAAACAATTGCAACCAAAGGCTGGAAGAGGAAAGGTCTGCAACCAGCTCTGTCTCCTAGCTCTCTGGTATTTGCTGCCAACGGGCAGAGTCTATTTCGTGAAGCATCAAGCACTGAAAAGAAGACTCCTGCTGCTGGAAGGTGACAGGAAGTAACGTCCAATGCAAGATCAAGGCTTGTCCTCGAAGCAATGCCCATAATGGAAGAGAAAA
This sequence comes from Balaenoptera borealis, assembly GCF_965194805.1. Lineage (NCBI taxonomy): Eukaryota > Metazoa > Chordata > Mammalia > Artiodactyla > Balaenopteridae > Balaenoptera > Balaenoptera borealis. The sequence goes on along the minus strand of NW_028122529.1, from coordinate 8,622 downwards.
AAAAAAGAGAAAGCGGAAGTGAAATGTTAAGTCGCAAGTCCAACCTGGCCCCCAGCCTAGCCCAGCCCAAGGAAGGTAGGAGTCAAGGAGAAGAAACTAAAAGAGAAGAGCCTTGGACCACAACATTCTCCACAAGGTACACTCAAGAAACTTCACCCTACTCTTGAACCAAGTTACAAAGAGAGCTTCTTAATCCCTACTTTGGCTCCTTAAAAGCTGCTATCAGTTCACTCATTAGACACATATGATTTCAGAACAACTGTAATAGTTCAAACTAGATGGCTCTTTCCTTCCTAAGGATTATTAATTAAAGAAGATCTATATAGCTCTAAGTATATGATACATAAAATAGAATACTCTGTAGAATATAAGTAACTCTTAGTTCAGTGTATTAATGAACGTCTGTAAGAAATGTGGCAATGATTTCCCTAATGGAAGAGCCTGGGGGAGGTAAATCTGTCTTCTAGGATTTCCTCCCCAGAGCTCAGAAACTCAGGTGTTGTTTTAGCTCTCCTACACTCTCTTCACCCAAGCCCGCCTTCCTGTTGGGGATCGGACCTCCCTATTGGCTCTCTCATACCTTTCAACTGCCTGCTTTGTGACATCACTCTCCTACCAAACCTACTACCACTTGGTAGAGTCTTGGGGTTTCCGTGGAGCTGTTTGGACCAGTAACCAGTGACCTCTGTACTGGACACGTGCGCCGTTCAGCTGCAGCCACTCGGACATCCTCTAGTGTTGTCTCCTCATCCCTGGTACCTGCAGTGGATGCTTCCTCTTCTCTGACCATGTCAGGTAAGAAAAGAAACTTTGGAAAGTTTTGCGTTCGATTCTTTTGCCCCTAAATTGAGTAGGAGATTCAAAATAGCATGGAATAATGAGGGAAAGTATTGAACTACACGTCTGGAGACCTAATTTCACTTTTGACTTTGACGTTTACTATCTGTGTGACTTTGGACAAATCACTGGCTGTCTCACAAAGCCTGTTGCTTTCCTTAACTGTTACGTTAGGATACCACGTTGGGTTGATCACTCTGATCCCCTTCTTTTCCAGTATTGAGCCTTAAAGGGTACCCATGTAGAAAACGAAATCAGACACTTCTCAAGAGTGTTTCAACAGAAACATAGAAAAGCCAGGGGACATAGAAAACTAGCAATATATACCAAGATGTTTCATCTCTAATGGTCTCCCTCCACTAGGATTTCGACTAGTTGAAAAGAGAGAATAGGGAGAGAGGATGGAGAGTACTGGGCTCTACAGGGAGGCACAGAGTCGAGCGTAAGGAAGTTTAGGACGGTTTTCATTAGCACAGGCCAACAGGCACCAAGAGATGGGAGAAAATGTAAGAATGAAGAGGGAAAGCATAGAGGAGCTCTCAAGAAAAACGGAGTTTGCAATGGAATGCTGATGGGAACCAAAGATTTTCAATTAAAGCAGAAACAGCACAGAGGGAAACCTGCTCAGAGCAGGGCAAAACCAAGTTGATGGTAGCAAACCCTTACATTAACAGACTTAAGAAGGAAAGTAAGGCCAGAACAGGGGATCACCGGGAAAGGCAGCTTATCAGAAAAGTCATACTCCGTTTTCTTTCTTTTATTGCCTCTCTGAATACAGTTGGCCACTTGACAGTTTTGAATATAAACATTTTAGAAATACGTTTTAGAAATGATGCCTCCTATAAACAAGCAACCACAGTGGTTATCTAGGGGGCTGCTTTTCAGTGTTTTATTCTTTCTAATTTTTAAACTAGGTAGACATTTCACCAATTCAACATTTTAAGTGATATCTTCTAAATTGAATCAGAAGGACTATTTTCCTTGGTGTGATATGTAGGTTCTAAGGCAAGGCTGCTTTTCATTTTTACAGTTATTTCCTTCCTAACACAGAGAGCACATTGATCAACAGCCATCGTTCGCTTGTAGAGCTTAGCTACCGAAGAAGAAGAAGAAGAAGAAAAAGTCAAGCCCCACATCTCTAATTCCCCCCACTTAGGGAATTCCCTGGCGGTCCAGTGCTTAGGACTCGGTGCTTTCACGGCCAGGGCCACGCGGCGCGGCCAAAGAAACAAAACAAACAAACATCCACGTTTATCGAAAACCATATTGTGGAGTCCTGTGGATTTTCTTACATTCGAAAATCTTTTTTAATTGGATTCTAGGCATGATGGTTTTTTGAGGTTTTGGGATGCCATCTTCTTGGATGCTGAAGATGATTCTAATCTAAGTTCTAGGATAAATCCAAAAACCTTCCTGATACATTTTAAGCTTCCTTTCTGCTTATTATATAAGCTATATTCATTGAAATATATATTTCTCCTAGGCTTAATACCTCTTACTTGCTGGGTAAAAATATGAAGGAGCACAATAATGAAACTCTTTTACACTTATTATTTTGCTGTCTGCTTCGTACCGGTTTTCATTGAAATACTTGTCTATATGTGTTGTGGCTACCTATACATGCACATTTATTGCATTCTGTTGCTTGTTATGCATTTTTTACTGACATACCTTCTCTGTCTGTATGCATTGGCTAGGAATTCATTCACCTCTATCACCTCCATCGTGTTTTCTGGTTAATAGTATTCACTAAAATAGAGTGGGCAAAATTCACTTTCATAATATTGCATGGATAGTACAGAATGCCATTTGTTAGTAAATTCATTAGGCTTCGATACTTGCCACATACCCCAGTTTTCATTAATATCTATGGATTTCTTTTTCGTTAACGTAATATGCTTGTCATGATTTTTCTTTGTCTTTCTAGAACTTATTGTATCTTCCTCCATATAAATCATACGCAATAGATCAGCTTATTCATCTATTAATTATTACTGCTATTATTATTGGTGGTGGTGTTATAACCACTTTATAGGTGAGGAATCTGAAGTAATCAGATAACTTTTCCCTTTCCAAAAGCACTTAAGAAATCCACTTTCGGGTAATCATTTTGAGGTAGGATGAGAAACCAGGCTTGAAGAGGGCAAAAATGACTCTTTCAATTCACCAGTTGGACTGAGCTGTACGTCACCTCTAGGTAATAGCGTGGGAACTGCACAAGCAAAGGGAGACACTGAAGACGACAATGGTAATAGCCGTACTGTTTTCTAATGGACAAAAAAAATGCCTATATTATAAGTTCTATTTCTCCTGCTTTCTGGCAGTATCATGCTCAGAGTGGAGTCCTGGCAAGGAAGTCAGGATACTTAGGTTCTGAAACCTGGTAATGATACTAACATAATGAGAGAACTTGAACAAGTCAACCCGACCTCTCTGAGCCTCAGTTTCCTTACGAAATGAGACTGAGAACATCGAAGTTCTCTAAGGGCCTCCTAGTTCTAAAATGCTTCCAGTCTAGGAAATAGCATAGAAGTCAATACGAGTGCAGGCTGAAGGGAAAGACAGGGCAGGGAGAAGGTTGCTTCCAGCCTAGAGAACAATCTCTGAACCACACCACTTGGCTCTTCTGCCCGTCTGTGCCCAAGATGGGAGCACAGGCAGTGAATAGAGAAGAGTGGAAAACTGCTCAGTCCTTACAGCCATCATTAACTGTCTGATTTTGGGTTTCTCAGGAAGTAGTGATAGTAGAGGTGTCCTGATAGCAAGAACCTTCAGATGATGCCGTTCCTCAAACGTAGTGAGAATTTCTCAACCTCCCTGAGTTTTTCATGACCCTCTTGTTCTTACAGAAAATTTCCAACATCCATCTCTACTTGGAACTCTAAATTCTCTGCAGCATTCTCCTCCTGTGGTGAGCAATGCAACTTCCCTAACACGAAGTGTCTGCAACTTCTCCAGAGTCTCTGCCCCTGCCGTCAGTTCGGCATCGGCTACTGGTACCCCTTTCCAGACACTCATGGGTAGTGCCTACCTTTACCAACATTCTAGCACGACTATGTTATCTGGAGTTACTGACCACAGCCAGATCTCCACTTCAGCTGCTTCCTATCCAGGTGTTCTTGAGTGGGACATCACAGCAAGCACTGAAAAGAATTCTTCTTCACTCGGAGACTTTACTCTGGCACTCACTGACCGCCACACAGCTGCCTCCTCCATGTTTCTGGCAGCCCAGTATGATAAAACTTCAGACGCCAAGAACATGGTCCCTCTACATCCATCGCTTTCTGCCAGCCTTGCTCAGGGAACACCATCTCAGATTCCAAATCAGGGGCAGAGCCGCCTGCCACTTCCCTGCCAGGAAGGAAGCCAGGTATATTACTATAACCAAGGCACACTGGGGTCTTTACTGTATGGAGAACTTGGCTCCTGCCCGCAATCCTACGGCTCGGCGTCATACACAGGAAGTCGGGCCTCTGGGCAACCAGAAATGGGAATGGGACCGAAGGAGATTCAGCCCACAAATATCCGACCACCAGCTTCCACCTCTGCAGTCTGCCACCCTGTGTCTGCTCAACGCATCACAGAAACAAGTTTTCAAGGTGAGTATAACAAACGCCAGAGAAAGTTGAAGAATGAGGTCGGCATTCAAAAATGGGGTCAAATCGACAGCTGGGAAGGGGTGTAGAGGCAGGTAGAATTCAGATCCTGAGCCTTTAATAACCACTACCTTCGCTCAGTGCCCTCTGTTTTTAGACTCTCTATGAGAACACCTAGGGCTTCCCTGGTGGCGCCGTGGTTAAGAATCCGCCTGCCAATGCAATGCGGGGGACACGGGTTCGAGCCCTGGTCTGCGAAGATCCCACATGCCGTGCAGCAACTAAGCGCATGTGCCACAACGACGGAGCCTGCATTCTAGAGCCCGTGAGCCTCAACTACCGAAGCCCACGTGCCTACAGCCCATGCTCCGCAACAAGAGAAGCCACCGCGATGAGAAGCCCGCACACCGCAACCAAGAGTAGCCCCCGCTAGCCGCCAACTAGAGAAAGCCCGTGCACAGCAATGAGAGACCCAGTGCAGCCAAAAACATAAATACGTAGAATAAATAAGTTCAAACAGTAAATAAATACATAAACATAAATTACAAAAAAAAAAGAACACCTAATGCAGGTGGGACGGTGGGAGGGCCACTGTAGAGGTCATCTATGCTACATGTACAAGAACCCCGAGAGCACACCAATCGGTACCACACTTTTCACTGCTGTAGCCGATCGTTCCCCCTGTACTGCCACACTGTAGCACTCCCTTCCCTCATCTACTGCTATAGTCTCTTCGGAAGGTGTTTCAGAACTCTTGTTATGAGAGTGCCAGTTGAACTGTCCTCACTTCCTTCATTTATACCAGGATTGAAGACCTTGTGGTCCGAGATCCTGTCCAGAGAGCAAGCAGGCTAAGACTCTGTCTTTGTTGATGTATTTCATCAGCAAGGGCTCTACCCCCTCTCCTAGTTCATGGTGTGACGTGTTCTTGGCCTCTCGGGAAAGTGGGGAGAATGGAAAGGACCCTATATGAGAATGCTAGGCTTTGTAAAACATTTCAGGTTTTTAAAAATAAGACTCATTTTGTATTGGACTTATAAACAGTCCTATGAAATACAAAGCGAGCCGAGAATCAGCGACAGGAAAGGCTCACCAGTAAGAATTACAACAGTCACCGCTTACCTCGTAGCATAGGGCACTGTCCGTGATCCTTAAGAAGAGTTAGTAGAAATGCCTTGCCCATCTTGCCCCTGAACCCCTTGAAAGGTACACGACTGCTGTGTTGGTGTTTAGGGGGAGCATCTCACTTACCAGGGACTGACTTCTCCCTTGATCCCTTTGTAGGGATGGAGACCTCCCCCCTGGTGATGAAAAATTCCCTGGGATTGCAACCTCCAAGCCAGACGTTTTGTGTGACACAAAGTCAAGAACTCCCCAAGTCCTGCAGTAGCAGAAACAGCCACATACTTGAGAGTAACCCACCATCTGAACTTGGGGACATTTCAGTGACAGCTCCAGTCCAGAGTGCCAGGCGTCTCCTGGCCCTGCCTCCAGCTCCAAGCCAGGGACAAATAGAGAGTAAGCACGTGGATGATATCAAAACCAAGCTTTCAAAGCCTCTGGATGCCTACCAGATCCCAACAGAGAACCAAGATCCTCCACTACTCCCTTTAGGAATCCCTGATAGTCACCAGCCGCTGGCCTGCACCGATCCCCTCAGCCAAGAGGAGCAGCCTGGTTCTGAAAATGCTGATCTGGGAGAGAACAGCCGGAGTCGTCAGGACCTAGGGACACTTGAAAATGGGATTGAACCTAGCAGTGGTCTTGCAGACATTACTACACTGGCGGAGGATATTCACCTTCCCCAGCTCTTTAATCCTTTGAAAGATCTTGATCAATCCCAAGGTCCCAACGTGATCAAAGCTAAAGACACCAGAGCCATTAAGGTGAATCAGGTGCAGGAAAAGCCAAGTGTCATAAAGGTTCCCTCTGATCAACCCAGGAAGAACAAACAGAAAGCCTCTGAGCCTATCAGTGGCGCTCCCAAGGCCAAAATCCAGCCAAAGAATCCAGAGTGCCTGTTAGGGGGAGAAGTGGTTATATGCCACGCTGCAGTCAGTGACAGGGCTCCTGTGAACACGGCCAAGCACTCTCAAGGCAAACCTCAGAAAGCTGCATCCAGAAAGATCAGCAAAACTAAGAGCCACGGGCAGGAAAAGACCAAAAGGACCAGAGGGAGAAACAAGGCTGAGGAGAACAAGCAGTCAGGGAACAAAGTCAAGGCAGAAGAGAAGCCAGCAATCCCCCACACGAAGCGAAAGGAACACCAAACTGAGCTTCTCCAACAGAGCTTTCAAAAGCCTCGAACCTCCCTTGGCGTGCGCATGCTGGAGTCTGTGAAGGTTCTTCATGCGCTGGGGAAGAAGAATGAGACGAAAACTGGGCTCTCTTCCTGTCGGCTCTTGGGAAAGTCAAGCAACCCCAAAGACCCCCAGCCACCCCCAGCTATCCAGCCATGGCGGCATACCCCACGTGAGGGGAAGGGTCCTGAGAAAACGCAAGTCCAAGCCCAGAAACCAGACAGCAGTGCTGAAACAGAGTGTCCGTCTCCAGCCCAGTATGAGCGGCCTCCTCCTGGGAAGGTCAAGTTGATACCTCTGCCTTTTTCTGCCTGGGACAAGCCTCAAGCTCGACCCGCTCCTCGGAGGCCACAGTCTCTGGCCTCACATCGGCCTGCTGGGGCTTACCGTGCCCAGCCTGGTTCTACTGACTCAGCTCAACCTGCTGCAGTCAATTCATCCCAGCCAGCTCCTGCCTCTTTGCCAGGCCCCGCCAAACCAGCTCAGCCAACTGTGACCAACCCAACCCAACCGGCTTGGACCAACCATACCCAGCCTCGTGTCCCTCAGTCTGCTGCTCCTAGGCCTGCACCCTCCAAAACTTCATCTGGCGCTCCTCTCCAGCGGGAGCCTGTTCCCCCTGCTGTGAATAAGCGCCAGTCCCCACCCAAGCTCCAAACCCAATTTCTACTCCAAGACTTCAGCAAGCAACGAGTTCCATGGAGGGAACCCAACGTGCCTGAGCCAGTCATGTCAAAGCCCATCGAACAAGAGCAGAGGCCAGAGCGAGAGGCCATGAAGAGGCGGGCTCAACAACAACGGGAGAATGCTGCCAGATACACCTCTTCGGGCAAGCTGCAATTTTTCACCGAGAGGGAAAACGAAATGGAAATTGCCGACTACTACGGATACGTCAAGTGAGAGCTGCTAGGATTCTTGGTGCCACCTTGGCTACCAGCTGTTCTTCCATACACAGGTAAGATAGGTATAGAACTGAATAAGTAAATGGAATACAATTAATAGACGAGTAACAAACCTTTCGAATTTTCAGATGCTGCTAACTGGGGCGTGAGAAAGGAAGGACTGAAAGTTGGATGGGAGAATGAAGGAAAGGGGTAAAAACTGAGCAAAGAGGAAGGAACTTGGCCCAGGGCTAGGAAGGCCAAAAGAGACGTATGGATTTAGGAAAGGAAGCAGGAGCGAGGATGAAATGGCAGAAGTAAAAAGCAGGGTCAGAGGTCTGGGTTGAAAGAACACAATTGGAGTAGAGTTGAAGGTGACAGAAGATGAGTCTAGGTTTACTAGGAGAAATAGAAAAAGTCTCTCGGGGACGCTGGCCTTAAGTCTCACAACCACCAGATAGGTATTTCAGAAAACAAGAGGTTCAGGACACATCTCTGAAAGGTCTGAGTTGCCTTATTCAGGTGTGACTGTAGTGGGGGAATAGGGAAATCTACCAGAGAAGTGGCTAGGGCTCAGAGTTATCCTAGGGGCAGCTGACGACAGGGGCAGAGCCAAGGGAACTGCTGGATCAGGAGGCCCACGAACAAAGCAGGGGCATAGCCGCCTGTCACTTCCCTGCCAGGAAGGAAGCCAGGTATATTACTATAACCAAGGCACACTGGGGTCTTTACTGTATGGAGAACTTGGCTCCTGCCCGCAATCCTACGGCTCGGCGTCACACACAGGAAGTAGGGCCTCTGGGCAACCAGAAATGGGAATGGGACTGAAGGAGATTCAGCCCACAAATATCCGACCACCAGCTTCCACCTCTGCAGTCTGCCACCCTGTGTCTGCTCAACGCATCACAGAAACAAGTTTTCAAGGTGAGTATACAGACGGCAGAGAAAAGTTGAACAATGAGGTCAGCATTCAAAAATGGGGTCAAATCGACAGCTGGGAAGGGGTGT